>NW_027513804.1:0-133873 GCF_048772815.1 Callospermophilus lateralis | reverse complement strand
CAAATAGCACTAGGCAACGACTGGGGAAAAGCACATTCATTGAGAGGGGTTGCCAAGCTTCCAAGAAATAACGAGTTTCTGAAATACCAGCAAATATTTTTTCATGCAATCTTGATCATACGTGGTAGTGATGATCAGTACACAAATCCCACTTGGCTCACCAAATTGTGTTCTTCTAGGTTGAAGCGTTCGTTTACAGTAGCAGTTTTTATTTTTAGGTTTCACTCTGTTCTCTCCTATATAGATAGATGAATTTGGAACTCTAAATCCAACATGGTTTGTAGTAGCTCTTTGAAACATGACAAAATAAAGGAGTTCTCAGTTTTGTCTCTATGGTTTGTTTCCTCTTCAAGTAGCCCTAGGCTCAAACTGTGGAAAAGCACTTTCATTGAAAGGGGTTGCCAACTTCTTAGAAATAACGAGTTTCCGAAATACCTGCAAATATTTTTTCACCCAATCTTGATGATACTGGTGGTAATGATCAGTACACAAATTCAACTTGACTCACCAAAATTGGTTCTTCTAGGTTGAAGCGTTCGTTTACAGTAGCAGTTTATAATTTCAGGTGTCCTTCTGTTCTCTCCTATATAGATAGATGAATTTGGAACCATAAATCCAACATGGTTTGTAGTAGCTCTTTGAAAGTTGACAAAATAAAGGAGTTCTCAGTTTTGTCTCTATGATTTGTTTCCTCCTCAAGTATCCTTAAGCAGAGACTGTGGAAAAGCACTTTCATTAAAAGGGGTTGCCAAGCTTCCAAGAAATTACAAGTTTCTGAAATACCAGCAAACAGTTTTTCACCCAATCTTGATGATACTTGGTATTAATGACAAGTACACAAATGCCACGTGGCTCACCAAATTTTGTTCTTCCAGGTTGAAGCGTTCGTTTACAGTTGCAGTTTTTATTTTTAGGTTTCACTCAGTTCTCTCCTATATAGATAGATGAATTTGGAACTCTACATCCAACATGGTTTGTAGTACCTCTTTGAAACTTCATAAAATAAAGGAGTTCTCAGTTTTGTCTCTATGGTTTGTTTCCTCTTCAAGTATCCCTAGGCACGGACTGTGGAAAAGCACTTTCATTGAGAGGGTTTTCCAAGCTTCTAAGAAATAACGAGTTTCCGAAATACCAGCAAATATTTTTTCACCCAATCCTGATGATACTTGGTGGTAATGATCAGTACACAAATACCACTTGGCTCACCAAATTGTGTTCTTCTTGGTTGAAGAGTTCGTTTACAGTAGCAGTTTTCATTTTTAGGTTTCACTCTGTTCTCTTTATATAGATAGATGAATTTGGAACTCTAAATCCAACATGGTTTGTAGTAGCTCTTTGAAACTTGACAAAAGAAAAAAGTTCTCAGTTTTGTCTCTATGGTTTGTTTCCTCTTCAAATAGCCCTAGGCACAGACTGGGGAAAAGCACATTCATTGAGAGGGGTTGCCAAGCTTCTAAGAAATAACGAGTTTCCGAAATACCAGCAAATATTTTTTCACCCAATCTTGATGATCCTCGGTGGTAATGACAAGTACACAAATCCCACTTTGCTCACCAAATTTTGCTCTTCTAGGTTGAAGCGTTTGTTTACAGTAGCAGTTTTTATTTTTAGGTTTCCCTCTGTTCTCTCCTATATAGATAGATGAATTTGGAACTCTAAATCCAACATGGTTTGTAGTAGCTCTTTGAAACTTGACAAAAGAAAAAAGTTCTCAATTTTGTCTCTATCCTTTGTTTCCTCTTCAAATAGCCCGAGGCACAGACTGGGGAAAGGCACATTCATTGAGAGGGGTTGCCAAGCTTCTAAGAAATAACGAGTTTCCGAAATACCAGCAAATATTTTTTCACCCAATCTTCATGATACGCGGTGGTAATGATCAGTACACAAATGCCACTTGGCTCACCAAATTGTGTTCTTCTAGGTTGAAGCGTTCGTTTATAGAAGCAGTTTTTATTTTTAGGTTTCACTCTGTTCTTTCCCATATAGACAGATGAATTTGGAACTCTAAATCCAATATGGTTTGTAGTAGCTCTTTGAAACTTAACAAAATAAAGGAGTTCTCAGTTTTGTCTCTATGGTTTGTTTCCTCTCCAAGTAGCCCTAGGCACAAACTGTAGAACAGCACTTTCATTGAAAGGGGTTGCCAAGCTTCTAAGAAATAATGAGTTTCCGAAATACAAGCAAATATTTTTCACCCGATCTTGATGATACTTGGAGGTAATGATCAGTACGCAAATCACACTTGGCTCACCAAATTTTGTTCTTTTAGGTTGAAGCATTCGTTTACAGTAGCAGTTTTTATTTTTAGGTTTCCCTCTGTTCGCTCCTATATAGATAGATTAATTTGGAACTCTAAATCCAACATGGTTTGTAGTAGCTCTTTGAAACTTGACAAAATAAAGGAGTTCTCAGTTTTGTCTCTATGATTTGTTTCTTCTTCAAGTAGCCCTAAGCAGAAACTGGGGAAAAGCACTTTCAGTGAAAGGGTTTGCCAAGCTTCCAAAAAATTATGGGTAGCCGAAATACCGGCAAATATTTTTTCACCCCATCTTGATGATACTTGGTGGTAATTACAAATACACAAATCCCACTTGGCTCACCAAATTTTTCTCTTCAAGTTTGAAGCGTTCGTTTACAAGTGCAGTTTTTATTTTTAGGTTTCCCTCTCTTCTCTCCTATATAGATAGATGAATTTGGAACTCTAAATCCAACATGGTTTGTAGTAGATCTTTGAAACTTGACAAAATAAAAATGTTCTCAGTGTTGTCTCTATGGTTTGTTTCCTCTTCAAGTAGCCCTAAGCAGAGACTGTGGAAAAGCACTTTCATTAAAAGGGGTTGCCAAGCTTCCAAGAATTTACGAGTTTGGATATACCAGCAAATATTTTTTCACCCAATCTTGATGATACTTGGTGGTAATGATAAGTACACAAATCCCACTTGGCTCACCAAATTTTGTTCTTCTAGGTTGAAGCGTTCGTTTACAGTAGCTGTTTTTATTTTTAGGTTTCACTCTGTTCTCTCCTAGGTATATATCTGAATTTAAAACACTAAATCCAACATGGTTTGTAGTAGCTCTTTGAAACGTGAAAAAATAAAGGAGATCTCAGTTTTGTCTCTATGGTTTGTTTCCTCTTCAAGTACCCCTAGGCACAGACTTTGGAAAAGCACTTTCATTGAGAGTTGTTTTCAACCTTCTAAGAAATAACGAGTTTCCAAAATACCAGCAAATATTTTTTCACCCAATCTTGATGATACTGGTGGTAATGATCAGTACACAAATTCCACTTGACTCACCAAATTTGGTTCTTCTACGTTGAAGCGTTCGTTTACAGTAGCAGTTTATATTTTTAGGTGTCCCTCTGTTCTCTCCTATATAGATAGATGAATTTGGAACTCTAAATACAACATGGTGTGTAGTAGCTCTTTGAAACTTGAGAAAATAAAGGAGTTCTCAGTTTTGTCTCTATGATTTGTTTCGTCCTCAAGTATCCCTAAGCAGAGACTGTGGAAAAGCACTTTCATTGAAAGGGGTTTCCAAGCTTCCAAGAAATTAAAAGCTTCCGAAATATCAGCAAACTCTTTTTCACCCAATCTTGATGATACTTGGTGTTAATGACAAGTACACAAATCCCACTTGGCTCACCAAATTTTGTTCTTCGAGGTTGATGCGTTCGTTTACAGTAGCAGTTTTTATTTTTAGGTTTCACTCTGTTCTCTTTATATAGATAGATGAATTTGGAACTCTAAATCCAACATGGTTTGTAGTAGCTCTTTGAAACTTGACAAAATGAAGGAGTTCTCAGTTTTGTCCTATGTTTTGTTTCCTCTTCAAGTAGCCCTAAGCACAGACTGTGCAAAAGCTATTTCATTGAGAGGGGATGCCAGCCTTCTAAGAAATAACGAGTTTTCGAAATACCAGCAAATATTTTTTCACCCAATATTGATGATACGTGGTGGTAATGATCAGTACACAAATCCCACTTGGCTCACCACATTTTTTTCTTCTAGGTTAAAGCGTTCGTTTACAGTAGCAGTTTTTATTTTTAGGTTTCATTCTGTTCTTTCTTATATAGACAGATGAATTTGGAACTCAAATCCAACATGGATTATAGTAGCTCTTCGAAACTTGACAAAATGAAGAAGTTCTCAGTTTTGTCTCTATGTTTTGTTTCCTCTTCAAGTAGCACTAGGCAGAGACTGTGGAAAAGCACTTTCATTGAGAGGGGTTGCCAGGCTTCTAAGAAATAACGAGTTTCCGAAATACCAGCAATTATTTTTTCACCCAATCTTGATGATACTTGGTGGTAATGACAAGTACACAAATCCCACTTGGCTCACCAAATTTTGTTTTTCTAGGTTGAAGCGTTCGTTTACAGTAGCATTTTTTATTTTTAGGTTTCACTCTGTTCTCTTTATATACATAGATGAATTTGGAACTCTAAATCCAACATGGTTTGTAGTAGCTCTTTGAAACTTGACAAAATGAAGGAGTTCTCAGTTTTGTCCTATGTTTTGTTTCCTCTTCAAGTAGCCCTAAGCACAGACTGTGCAAAAGCAATTTCATTGAGAGGGGTTGCCAGCCTTCTAAGAAATAACGAGTTTTCGAAATACCAGCAAATATTTTTTCACCCAATCTTGATGATACATGGCGGTAATGATCAGTACACAAATCCCACTTGGCTCACCACATTTTTTTCTTCTAGGTTAAAGCGTTCGTTTACAGTAGCAGTTTTTATTTTTAGGTTTCACTCTGTTCTTTTTTATATAGATAGATGAATTTGCAACTCAAATACAACATGGATTTTAGTAGCTCTTTGAAACTTGACAAAATGAAGAAGTTCTCAGTTTTGTCTCTATGTTTTGTTTCCTCTTCAAGTAGCACTAGGCAGAGACTGTGGAAAAGCACTTTCATTGAAAGGGTTTGCCAAGCTCCCAAAAAATTACGGGTTTCAGAAATACCGGAAAATATTTTATCACCCAATCTTGATGATACTTAGTGGTAACTACAAGTACACAAATCCCACTTGGCTCACCAAATTTTGCTCTTCTAGGTTGAAGGGTTCGTTTACAAGAGCAGTTTTTATTTTTAGGTTTCCCTCTGTTCTCTCCTATATAGATAGATGAATTTGGAACTCTAAATCCAACATGGTTTGTAGTAGCTCTTTGAAACTTGACAAAATAAAAATGTTTTCACTTTTGTCTCTATGGTTTGTTTCCTCTTCAAATAGCCCTAGGCACGGACTGGGGAAAAGCACATTCATTGAGAGGGTTTGCAGAGCTTCTAAGAAATAACGAGTTTTCGAAATACCAGCAAATATTTTTTCATGCAATCTTGATGATACGTGGTAGTAATGATCAGTACACAAATCCCACTTGGCTCACCAAATTGTGTTCTTCTAGGTTGAAGCGTTCGTTTACAGTAGCAGTTTATATTTTTAGGTGTCCCTCTGTTCTCTCCTATATAGATAGATGAATTTGGAACTCTAAATTCAACATGGTTTGTAGTAGCTCTTTGAAACTTGACAAAATAAAGGAGATCTCAGTTTTGTCTCTATGGTTTGTTTCCTCTTGAAGTAGACCTAGGCACAGGCTGTGGAAAACCACTTTAATTGAGAGGGTTTCCCAAGCTTCTAAGAAATAACGAGTTTCCGAAACATCAGCAAATATTTTTTCACCCAATCATGATGATACTTGGTGGTAATGATCAGTACACAAATACCACTTTGCTCACCTAATTGTGTTCTTCTAGGTTGAAGTGTTCGTTTACAGTAGCAGTTTTTATTTTTAGGATTCACTCTGTTCTCTTTTATATAGATAGATGAATTCGGAACTCTAAATCCAACATGGTTTGTAGTAGCTCTTTGAAACTTGACAAAATGAAGGAGTTCTCAGTTTTGTCTCTATGTTTTGTTTCCCCTTCAAGTAGCCCTAGGCACAGACTGTGCTAAAGCACTTTCAGTGAGAGGGGTTGCCAGGCTTCTATGAAATAACGAGTTTCCGAAATACCAGCAAATATTTTTTCACCCAATCTTGATGATACTTGGTGGTAATGACAAGTACACAAATCCCACTTGGCTCACCAAATTTTGCTCTTCTAGGTTGAAGCGTTCGTTTACAGTAGCAGTTTTTATTTTTAGGTTTCCCTCTGTTCTCTCCTATATAGATAAATGAATTTGGAACTCTAAATCCAACATGGTTTGTAGTAGCTCTTTGAAACTTGACAAAATAAAAATGTTCTCAGTTTTGTCTCTATGGTTTGTTTCCTCTTCAAGTAGCCCTTACCAGAGACTGTGGAAAAGAACTTTCATTGAAAGGGGTTGCCAAGCTTCCAAGAAATTATGAGTTTTGAAATACCAGCAAATATTTTTTCACCCAATCTTGATGATACTTGGTGGTAATGATAAGTACACAAATCCCACTTGGCTCACCAAATTTTGTCCTTCTAGGTTGAAGCGTTCGTTTACAGTAGCTGTTTTTATTTTTAGGTTTCACTCTGTTCTCTCCTAGATATATAGATGAATTTAAACACTAAATCCAACATCGTTTGTAGTAGCTCTTTGAAACGTGACAAAATAAAGGAGATCTCAGTTTTGTCTCTATGGTTTGTTTCCTCTTCAAGTAGCCCTAGGCACAGACTGTGGAAAAGCACTTTCATTGCGAGTTGTTTTCAAGCTTCTAAGAAATAACGAGTTTCCAAAATACCAGCAAATATTTTTTCACCCAATCTTGATGATACTGGTGGTAATGATCAGTACACAAATTCAACTTGACTCACCAAAATTGGTTCTTCTAGGTTGAAGCGTTCGTTTACAGTAGCAGTTTATAATTTTAGGTGTCCCTCTGTTTTCTCCTATATAGATAGATGAATTTTTAACTATAAATCCAAAATGGTTTGTAGTAGCTCTTTGAAAGTTGACAAAATAAAGGAGTTCTCAGTTTTGTCTCTATGATTTGTTTCCTCCTCAAGTATCCCTAAGCAGAGACTGTGGAAAAGCACTTTCATTAAAAGGGGTTGCCAAGCTTCCAAGAAATTACAAGTTTCCGAAATACCAGCAAACAGTTTTTCACCCAATCTTGATGATACTTGGTATTAATGACAAGTACACAAATCCCACTTGGCTCACCAAATTTTGTTCTTCGAGGTTGAAGCGTTCGTTTACAGTAGCTGTTTTTATTTTTAGGTTTCACTCTGTTCTCTCCTAGATATATAGATGAATTTAAAACACTAAATCCAACATGGTTTGTAGTAGCTCTTTGAAACGTGACAAAATAAAGGAGATCTCAGTTTTGTCTCTATGGTTTGTTTCCTCTTGAAGTAGACCTAGGCACAGGCTGTGGAAAAGCACTTTCATTGAGAGGGTTTTCCAAGCTTCTAAGAAATAATGAGTTTCCGAAATACCAGTAAATATTTTTTCACCCAATCCTGATGATACTTGGTGGTAATGATCAGTACACAAATACCACTTGGCTCACCAAATTGTGTTCTTCTTGGTTGAAGAGTTCGTTTACAGTAGCAGTTTTTATTTTTAGGTTTCACTCTGTTCTCATTATAGATAGATGAATTTGGAACTCTATATCCAACATGGTTTGTAGTAGCTCTTTGAAACTTGACAAAAGAAAAAAGTTCTCAGTTTTGTCTCTATGGTTTGTTTCCTCTTCAAATAGCCCTAGGCACAGACTGGGGGAAAGCACATTCATTGAGAGGGGTTGCCAAGCTTCTAAGAAATAACGAGTTTCCGAAATACCAGCAAATATTTTTTCACCCAATCTTGATGATACTTGGTGGTAATGACAAGTACACAAATCCCACTTGGCTCACCAAATTTTGCTCTTCTACGTTGAAGCGTTCGTTTACAGTAGCAGTTTTTATTTTTAGGTTTCACTCTGTTCTCTCCTAGATAGATAAATGAATTTGGAACTCTAAATCCAACATGGTTTGTAGTAGCTCTTTGAAACTTGACAAAATAAAAATTTCTCAGTTTTGTCTCTATGGTTTGTTTCCTCTTCAAGTAGCCCTTAGCAGAGACTGTGGAAAAGCACTTTCATTGAAAGGGCTTGCCAAGCTTCCAAGAAATTACGAGTTTTGAAATACCAGCAAATATTTTTTCACCCAATCTTGATGATACTTGGTGGTAATGATAAGTACACAAATCCCACTTGGGTCACCAAATTTTGTTCTTCTAGGTTGAAGCGTTCGTTTACAGTAGCTGTTTTTATTTTTAGGTTTCCCTCTGTTCTCTCCTATATAGATAGATGAATTTGTAACTCTAAAATCAACATGGTTTGTAGTAGCTCTCTGAAACTTGACAAAATAAAGGAGTTCTCAGTTTTGTCTCTATGGTTTGTTTCCTCTTCAAGTAGCCCTAGACACAGACTGTGGAAAAGCTCTTTCATTGAAAGGGTTTGCCAAGCTTCCAAGAAATTACGGGTTTCCGAATACCAGCAAATATTTTTTCACCCAATCTTGATGATACTTGGTGGTAATGACAAGTACACAAATCCCACTTGGCTCACAAATTTTGCTCTTCTAGGTTGAAGCGTTCATTTACACTAGCAGTTTTTATTTTTAGGTTTCTCTCTGTTCTCTCCTATATAGATAGATGAATTTGGAACTCTAAATCCAACATGGTTTGTAGTAGCTCTTTGAAACTTGACAAAATAAAAAAGTTCTCAGTTTTGTCTCTATGGTTTGTTGCCTCTTCAAGTAGCCCTAGGCACAGACTGGGGAAAAGCACATTCATTGAGAGGAGTTGGGAAACTTCTAAGAAATAACTAGTTTCCGAAATACCAGCAAGTATTTTTTCAACCAATCTTGATGATGCGTGGTGGTAATGATCAGTACACAAATGCCACTTGGCTCACTAAATTGTGTTCTTCAAGTATGAAGCATTCATTTACAGTGGCAGTTTTTATTTTTAGGTTTCACTCTGTTCTCTCCCATATAGATAGATGAAATTGGAACTCTAAATCCAACATGGTTTGTAGTAGCTCTTTGAAACTTGACAAAATAAAGGAGTTCTCAGTTGTGTCTCTATGGTTTGTTTCCTCTTCATGCCCCCTAAGCAGAAACTGTTAAAAAGCACTTTCTTTGAAAGGGTTTGCCAAGCTCCCGAAAAATTACGGGTTGCCAAAATACCGGCAAATATTTTTTCACCCAATCTTGATGATACTTGGTTGTAATTACAAATACACAAATCCCACTTGGCTCACCAAATTTTTCTCTTCGAGTTTGAAGCGTTCGTTTACAAGTGCAGTTTTTATTTTTAGGTTTCCCTCTGTTCTCTCCTATATAGATAGATGAATTTGGAACTCTAAATCCAACATGGTTTGTAGTAGCTCTTTGAAACTTGACAAAATAAAAGTGTTCTCAGTGTTGTCTCTATGGTTTGTTTCCTCTTCAAGTGGCTCTAAGCAGAGACTGTGGAAAAGCACTTTCATTAAAAGGGGTTGCCAAGCTATCAAAAAATTACGAGTTTTGAAATACCAGCAAATATTTTTTCACCCAATCTTGATGATACTTGGTGGTAATGATACATACACAAATCCCACTTGGCTCACCAAATTTTTTTCTTCTAGGTTGAAGCGTTCGTTTACAGTAGCTGTTTTTATTTTTAGGTTTCACTCTGTTCTCTCCTAGATATATAGATGAATTTAAAACACTAAATCCAACATGGTTTGTGGTAGCTCTTTGAAACGTGATAAAATAAAGGAGATCTCAGTTTTTTCTCTATGGTTTGTTTCCTCTTCAAGTAGCCCTAGGCACAGACTGTGGAAAAGCACTTTCATTGAGAGGGGTGTTGAGGCTTCTAAGAAATAACGAGTTTCCGAAATAGCAGCAAATATTTTTTCACCCAATATTGATGATACTTGGTGGTAATGATCAGTACACAAGTCCCACTTTGCTCACCAAATTTTGTTCCTCTAGGTTTAAGCGTTCCTCTACAGTAGAAGTTGTTATATTTAGGTTTCACTCTGTTCTCTCCTATATAGATAGATGAATTTGGAACTCTAAATCCACCACGGTTTGTAGTAGCTCTTTGAAACTTGAAAAAATAAAGGAGTTCTCAGTTTTGTCTCTATGGCTTGTTTCCTCTTCAATAGACCTAGGCACAGACTGTGGAAAAGCACTTTCATTGAGAGGGGTTGCCAAGATTCTAAGAAATAACGAGTTTCCGAAATACCAGCAAATATTTTTTCACCCAATCTTGATGATACTTGGTGGTAATGATCAGTACACAAATCCCACTTGGCTCACCAAATTTTGTTCTTCTAGGTTGAAGCGTTCGTCTACAGTAGCAGTTTGTATATTTAGATTGTTCTCTGTTCTCTCCTATATAGATAGATGAATTTGGAACTCTAAATCCACCACGGTTTGTAGTAGCTCTTTGAAACTTGACAAAATAAATTAGTTCTCTGTTTTGTCTCTATGGTTTTTTTCCTCTTCAAGTAGCCCTAGGCACAAACTGTGGAAAAGCACTTGCATTGAAAAGGGTTGCCAAGCTTCCAAGGAATAACGAGTTTCCGAAATACCAGAAAATATTTTTTCACCCAATCTTGATAACATTTTGTGGTATGATATGTACACAAATCCCACTTAGCTCATCAAATTTTGTTCTTTCAGGTTGAAGCGTTCGTTTACTGTAGTGGTTTTTATTTTTAGGTTTCACTTTGTTCTCTCCTATATAGATAGATGAATTTGGAACTCTAAATCCAACATGGTTTGTAGTAGCTCTTTGAAACTTCACAAAATAAAGGAGTTCTCAGTTTTGTCTCTTTGATTTGTTTCCTCTTCAAATAGCCCTAAGCGGAGACTGTGGAAAAGCACTTTCATTGAAAGGGGTTGCCAAACATCCAAGAAATTACGAGTTTCCGAAATACCAGCAAATATTTTTTCACGTAATCTTGATGATTCTTGGTGGTAATTACGAGGACACAAATCCCACTTGGCTCACCAAATTTTGTTCTTCGAGGTTGAAGCGTTCGTTTACAGTAGCAGTTTTTATTTTTAGGTTTCCCTCTGTTCTCTCCTATATAGATAGATGAATTTGGAACTCTAAAATCAACATGGTTTGTAGTAGCTCCCTGAAACTTGACAAAATAAAGGAGTTCTCAGTTTTGTCTCTATGGTTTGTTTCCTCTTCAAGTAGCCCTAGACACAGACTGTGGAAAAGCACTTTCATTGAAAGGGTTTGCCAAGCTTCCAAGAAATTACGGGTTTCCGAAATACCAGCAAATATTTTTTCACCCAATCGTGATGATACTTGGTGGTAATGACAAGTAAACAAATCCCACTTGGCTCACAAATTTTGCTCTTCTAGGTTGAAGCGTTCATTTACAGTAGCAGTTTTTATATTTAGGTTTTTCTATGTTCTCTCCTATATAGATAGATGAATTTGGAACTCTAAATCCAACATGGTTTGTAGTAGCTCTTTGAAACTTGACAAAATAAAAAAGTTCTCAGTTTTGTCTCTATGGTTTGTTTCCTCTTCAAGTAGCCCTAGGCACAGACTGTGGAAAAGCACTTTCATTGAGAGTTGTTTTCAAGCTTCTAAGAAATAACGATTTTCCAAAATACCAGCAAATATTTTTTCACCCAATCTTGATGATACAGGTGGTAATGATCAGTACACAAATTCAACTTGACTCACCAAAATTTCCTTCTTCTAGGTTGAAGCGTTCGTTTACAGTAGCAGTTTATAATTTTAGGTGTCCCTCTGTTCTCTCCTATATAGATAGACGAATTTGGAACTATAAATCCAACATGGTTTGTAGTAGCTCTTTGAATCTTGACAAAATAAAGGAGTTCTCAGTTTTGTCTCTATGATTTGTTTCCTCCTCAAGTATCTCTAAGCAGAGACTGTGGAAAAGCACTTTCATTAAAAGGGATTGCCAAGCATCCAAGAAATTATGAGTTTTCGAAATACCAGCAAATATTTTTTCACCCAATCTTGATGATACTTGGTGGTAATTACAAATACACAAATCCCACTTGGCTCACCAAATTTTTCTCTTCGAGTTTGAAGCGTTCGTTTACAAGTGCAGTTTTTATTTTTAGGTTTCCCGCTGTTCTCTCCTATATAGATAGATGAATTTGGAACTCTAAATCCAACATGGTTTGTAGTAGCTCTTTGAAACTTGACAAAATAAAAATGTTCTCAGTGTTGTCTCTATGGTTTGTTTCCTCTTCAAGTGGCCCTAAGCAGAGACTGTGGAAAAGCACTTTCATTAAAAGGGGTTGCCAAGCTATCAAAAAATTACGAGTTTTGAAATACCAGCAAATATTTTTTCACCCAATCTTGATGATACTTGGAGGTAATGATACGTACACAAATCCCACTTGGCTCACCAAATTTTGTTCTTCTAGGTTGAAGCGTTCGTTTACAGTAGCTGTTTTTATTTTTGGGTTTCACTCTGTTCTCTCCTAGATATATAGATGAATTTAAAACACTAAATCCAACATGGTTTGTGGTAGCTCTTTGAAACGTGACAAAATAAAGGAGATCTCAGGTTTTTCTCTATGGTTTGTTTCCTCTTCAAGTAGCCCTAGGCATAGACTGTGGAAAAGCACTTTCATTGAGAGGGGTGTTGAGGCTTCTAAGAAATAACGAGTTTCCGAAATAGCAGCAAATATTTTTTCACCCAATATTGATGATACTTGGTGGTAATGATCAGTACACAAATCCCACTTTGCTCACCAAATTTTCTTCCTCTAGGTTTAAGCGTTCGTCTACAGTAGAAGTTGTTATATTTAGGTTTCACTCTGTTCTCTCCTATATAGATAGATGAATTTGGAACTCTAAATCCACCACGGTTTGTAGTAGCTCTTTGAAACTTGACAAAATAAAGGAGTTCTCAGTTTTGTCTCTATGGTTTGTTTCCTCTTCAATAGACCTAGGCACAGACTGTGGAAAAGCACTTTCATTGAGAGGGGTTGCCAATATTCTAAGAAATAAGGAGTTTCCGAAATACCAGCAAATATTTTTTCACCCAATCTTGATGATACTTGGTGGTAATGATCAGTACACAAATCCCACTTGGCTCACCAAATTTTGCTCTTCTACGTTGAAGCGTTCGTTTACAGTAGCAGTTTTTATTTTTAGGTTTCACTCTGTTCTCTCCTAGATAGATAAATGAATTTGGAACTCTAAATCCAACAAGGTTTGTAGTAGCTCTTTGAAACTTGACAAAATAAAAATGTTCTCAGTTTTGTCTCTATCGTTTGTTTCCTCTTCATGTAGCCCATAGCAGAGACTGTGGAAAAGCACTTTCATTGAAAGGGGTTGCCAAGCTTCCAAGAAATTACGAGTTTTGAAATACCAGCAAATATTTTTTCACCCAATCTTGATGATACTTGGTGGTAATGATAAGTACACAAATCCCACTTGGGTCACCAAATTTTGTTCTTCTAGGTTGAAGCGTTCGTTTACAGTAGCTGTTTTTATTTTTAGGTTTCACTCTGTTCTCTCCTAGATATATAGATGAATTTAAAACACTAAATCCAACATGGTTTGTAGTAGCTCTTTTAAACGTGACAAAATAAAGGAGATCTCAGTTTTGTCTCTATGGTTTGTTTCCTCTTCAAGTAGCCCTAGGCACAGACTGTGGAAAAGCACTTTCATTGAGAGTTGTTTTCAAGCTTCTAAGAAATAACGAGTTTCCAAAATACCAGCAAATATTTTTTCACCCAATCTTGATGATACTGGTCGTAATGATCAGTACACAAATTCAACTTGACTCACCAAAATTGGTTCTTCTAGGTTGAAGTGTTCGTTTACAGTAGCAGTTTATAATTTCACGTGTCCCTCTGTTCTCTCCTATATAGATAGATGATTTTGGAACTATAAATCCAACATGGTTGGCCGTAGCTCTTTGAAACTTGACAAAATAAAGGAGTTCTCAGTTTTGTCTCTATGATTTGTTTCCTCCTCAAGTATCCCTAAGCAGAGACTGTGGAAAAGCACTTTCATTGAAAGGGGTTGCCAAGCTTTAAAGAAATTACAAGTTTCTGAAATACCAGCAAACAGTTTTTCACCCAATCTTGATGATACTTGGTATTAATGACAAATACACAAATCCCACTTGGCTCACCAAATTTTGTTCTTCGAGGTTGAAGCGCTCGTTTACAGTAGCAGTTTTTTTTTTTTGGTTTCACTGACTTCTCTCCTATATAGATAGATGAATTTGTAACTCTAAATCCAACATGGTTTGTACTACCTCTTTGAAACTTCAAAAAAAAAAGGAGTTCTCAGTTTTGTCTCTATGGTTTGTTTCCTCTTCAAGTAGCCCTAGGCACGGACTGTGGAAAAGTACTTTCATTGAGAAGGTTTCCCAAGCTTCTAAGAAATAACGAGTTTCCGAAATACCAGCAAATATTTTTTCACCCACTCCTGATGATACTTGGTGGTAATGATCAGTACACAAATACCACTTGGCTCACCAAATTGTGTTCTTCTTGATTGAAGAGTTCGTTTACAGTAGCAGTTTTTATTTTTAGGTTTCACTCTGTTCTCTTTATATAGATAGATGAATTTGGAACTCTAAATCCAACATGGTTTGTAGTAGCTCTTTGAAACTTGACAAAATAAAGGAGTTCTCAGTTTTGTCTCTATGGTTTGTTTCCTCTACAAGTAGCCCTAGGCACAAACTGTAGAACAGCACTTTCATTGAAAGGGTTTGCCAAGCTCCCAAAAAATTACGGGTTGCCGAAATACCGGCAAATTTTTTTCACCCAATCTTGATGATACTCGGTGGTAATTACAAATACACAAATCCCACTTGGCTCACCAAATTTTGCTCTTCTAGGTTGAGGCATTTGTTTACAGTAGCAGTTTTTATTTTTAGGTTTCCCTCTGTTCTCTCCTATATAGATAGCTGAATTTGGAACTCTAAATCCAACATAGTTTGTAGTAGCTCTTTGAAACTTGACAAAAGAAAAAAGTTCTCAGTTTTGTCTCTATCCTTTGTTTCCTTTTCAAATAGCCCTAGGCACAGACTGGGGAAAAGCACATTCATTGAGAGGGGTTGCCAAGCTTCTAAGAAATAACGAGTTTGCGAAATACCAGCAAATATTTTTTCACCCAATCTTGATGATACGCGGTGGTAAGGATCAGTACACAAATGCCACTTGGCTCACCAAATTGTGTTCTTCTAGGTTGAAGCGTTCGTTTATAGAAGCAGTTTTTATTTTTAGGTTTCACTCTGTTCTTTCCCATATAGACAGATGAATTTTAACTCTAAATCGATATGGTTTGTAGTAGCTCTTTGACTTAACAAAATAAAGGAGTTCTCAGTTTTGTCTCTATGGTTTGTTTCCTCTCCAAGTAGCCCTAGGCACAAACTGTAGAACAGCACTTTCATTGAAAGGGTTTGCCAAGCTCCCAAAAAATTATGGGTTGCCGAAATACTGGCAAATTTTTTTCACCCAATCTTGATGATACTTGGTGGTAATTACAAATACTCAAATCCCACTTGGCTCACCAAATTTTTCTCTTCAAGTTTGAAGCGTTCGTTTACAAGTGCAGTTTTTATTTTTAGGTTTCCCTCTCTTCTCTCCTATATAGATAGATAAATTTGGAACTCTAAATCCAACATGGTTTGTAGTAGCTCTATGAAACTTGACAAAATAAAAATGTTCTCAGTGTTGTCTCTATGGTTTGTTTCCTCTTCAAATAGCCATAAGCAAAGACTGTGGAAAAGCACTTTCATTAAAAGGGGTTGCCAAGCTTCCAAGAAATTACGAGTTTGGAAATACCAGCAAATATTTTTTCACCCAATCTTGATGATACTTGGTGGTAATGATACGTACACAAATGCCACTTGGCTCACCAAATTTTGTTCTTCTAGGTTGAAGAGTTCGTTTACAGTAGGTGTTTTTATTTTTAGGTTTCACTCTGTTCTCTCCTAGGTATATAGATGAATTTAAAACACTAAATCCAACATGGTTTGTAGTAGCTCTTTGAAACGTGACAAAATAAAGGAGATCTCAGTTTTATCTCTATGGTTTGTTTCCTCTTCAAGTAGCCCTAGGCACAGACTGTGGAAAAGCACTTTCATTGAGAGTTGTTTTCAAGCTTCTAAGAAATAACGAGTTTCCAAAATACCAGCAAATATTTTTCCACCCAATCTTGATGATAATGGTGGTAATGATCAGTACACAAATTCAACTTGACTCACCAAAATTGGTTCTTCTAGGTTGAAGCGTTCGTTTACAGTAGCAGTTTATAATTTTAGGTGTCCCTCTGTTCTCTCCTATATAGACAGATGAATTTGGAACTATAAATCCAACATGGTTTGTAGTAGCTCTTTGAAACTTGACAAAATAAAGGAGTTCTCAGTTTTGTCTCTATGATTTGTTTCCTCCTCAATTATCTCTAAGAAGAGACTGTGGAAAAGCACTTTCATTAAAAGGGGTTGCCAAGCTTCCAAGAAATTACAAGTTTCCGAAATACCAGCAAACAGTTTTTCACCCAATCTTGATGATACTTGGTATTAATGACAAGTACACAAATCCCACTTGGCTCACCAAATTTTGTTCTTCGAGTTTGAAGCGTTCGTTTACAGTAGCAGTTTTTATTTTTAGGTTTCACTCAGTTCTCTCCTATATAGATAGATGAATTTGGAACTCTAAATCCAACATGGTTTGTACTACCTCTTTGAAACTTCATAAAATAAAGGAGTTCTCAGTTTTGTCTCTATGGTTTGTTTCCTCTTCAAGTAGCCCTAGGCAAGGACTGTGGAAAAGCACTTTCATTGATAGGGTTTCCCAAGCTTCTAAGAAATAACGAGTTTCCGAAATACCAGCAAATATTTTTTCACCCAATCCTGATGATACTTGGTGTTAATGACAAGTACACAAATACCACTTGGCTCACCAAATTGTGTTCTTCTTGGTTGAAGAGTTCGTTTACAGTAGCAGTTTTTATTTTTAGGTTTCACTCTGTTCTCTTTATATAGATAGATGAATTTGGAACTCTAATTCCAACCTGGTTTGTAGTAGCTCTTTGAAACTTGACAAAAGAAAAAAGTTCTCAGTTTTGTCTCTATGGTTTGTTTCCTCTTCAAATAGCCCTAGGCACAGACTGGGGAAAAGCACATTCATTGGGAGGGGTTGCCAAGCGTCTAAGAAATAACAAGTTTCTGAAATACCAACAAATATTTTTTCACCCATTCTTGATGATACTTTTTGGTAAGGACAAGTACACAAATCCCACTTGGCTCACCAAATTTTGTTCTTCTAGGTTGAAGCGTTCCTTACAGTAGCAGTTTATATTTTTAGGTTTCCTTCTGCTCTCTCCTATATAGGTAGCTGAATTTGGAACTCTAAATCCAACATGGTTTGTAGTAGCTCTTTGAAACTTTACAAAATAAAGGAGTTCTCAGTTTTGTCTCTATGATTTGTTTCCTCTTCAAGTAGCCCTAATCAGAGACTGTGGAAAAGCACTTTCATTGAAAGGGTTTGCCAAGCTCCCAAGAAATTACGGGTTGCCGAAACACCAGCAAATATTTTTTCACCCAATCTTGATGATACTCGGTGGTAATGACAAGTACACAAATCCCAATTGGCTCACCAAATTTTGCTCTTCTAGGTTGAAACGTTTGTTTACAGTAGCAGTTTTTATTTTTAGGTTTCCCTCTGTTCTCTCCTATATAGATAGATGAATTTGGAACTCTAAATCCAACATGGTTTGTAGTAGCTCTTTGAAACTTGACAAAAGAAAAAAGTTCTCAGTTTTGTCTCTATGGTTTGTTTCCTCTTCAAATAGCCCTAGGCACAGACTGGGGAAAAGCACATTCATTGAGAGGGGTTGCCAAGCTTCTAAGAAATAACGAGTTTCCGAAATACCAGCAAATATTTTTTCACCCAATCTTCATGATACGCGGTGGTTAATGATCAGTACACAAATGAAACTTGGCTCACCAAATTGTGTTCTTCTAGGTTGAAGCGTTCGTTTATAGAAGCAGTTTTTATTTTTAGGTTTCACTCTGTTCTTTCCCATATAGATAGATGAATTTGGAACTCTAAATCCAATATGGTTTGTAGTAGCTCTTTGAAAGTTAACAAAATAAAGGAGTTCTCAGTTTTGTCTCTATGGTTTGTTTCCTCTCCAAGTAGCCCTAGGCACAAACTGTAGAACAGCACTTTCATTGAAAGGGGTTGCCAAGCTTCTAAGAAATAACGAGTTTCCGAAATACCAGCAAATATTTTTTCACCCAATCTTGATGACACTTGGTGGTAATGATCAGTAAACAAATCACACTTGGCTCACCAAATTTTGTTCTTCTAGGTTGAAGCGTTCGTTTACAGTAGCAGTTTTTATTTTTAGGTTTCCCTCTGTTCGCTCCTATATAGATAGATGAATTTGGAACTCTAAATCCAACATGGTTTGTAGTAGCTCTTTGAAACTTGACAAAATAAAGGAGTTCTCAGTTTTGTCTCTATGATTTGTTTCTTCTTCAAGTAGCCCTAAGCAGAAACTGGGGAAAAGCACTTTCATTGAAAGGTTTTGCGAAGCTCACAAAAAATTACGGGTTGCCGAAATACCGGCAAATATTTTTTCACCCAATCTTGATGATACTTGGTGGTAATTACAAATACACAAATCCCACTTGGCTCACCAAATTTTTCTCTTCGAGTTTGAAGCGTTCGTTTACAAGTGCAGTTTTTATTTTTAGGTTTCCCGCTGTTCTCTCCTATATAGATAGATGAATTTGGAACTCTAAATCCAACATGGTTTGTACTACCTCTTTGAAACTTCATAAAATAAAGGAGTTCTCAGTTTTGTCTCTATGGTTTGTTTCCTCTTCAAGTAGCCCTAGGCACGGACTGTGGAAAAGCACTTTCATTGAGAGGGTTTCCCAAGCTTCTAAGAAATAACGAGTTTCCGAAATACCAGCAAATATTTTTTCACCCAATCCTGATGATACTTGGTGTTAATGACAAGTACACAAATACCACTTGGCTCACCAAATTGTGTTCTTCTTGGTTGAAGAGTTCGTTTACAGTAGCAGTTTTTATTTTTAGGTTTCACTCTGTTCTCTTTATATAGATAGATGAATTTGGAACTCTAATTCCAACATGGTTTGTAGTAGCTCTTTGAAACTTGACAAAAGAAAAAAGTTCTCAGTTTTGTCTCTATGGTTTGTTTCCTCTTCTAATAGCCCTAGGCACAGACTGGGGAAAAGCACATTCATTGAGAGGGGTTGCCAAGCGTCTAAGAAATAACAAGTTTCTGAAATACCAACAAATATTTTTTCACCCATTCTTGATGATACTTTTTGGTAAGGACAAGTACACAAATCCCACTTGGCTCACCAAATTTTGTTCTTCTAGGTTGAAGCGTTCCTTACAGTAGCAGTTTTTATTTTTAGGTTTCCCTCTGTTCTCTCCTATAAAGATAGATGAATTTGGAACTCTAAATCCAACATGGTTTGTAGTAGCTCTTTGAAACTTGACAAAATAAAAGAGGTCTCAGTTTTGTCTCTATGATTTGTTTCTTCTTCAAGTAGCCCTAAGCAGAAACTGGGGAAAAGCACTTTCATTGAATGGTTTTGCCAAGCTCACAAAAAATTACGGGTTGCAGAAATACCGGCAAATATTTTTTCACCCAATCTTGATGATACTTGGTGGTAATTAGAAGGACACAAATCCCACTTGGCTCACCAAATTTTGTTCTTCGAGGTTGAAGCGTTCGTTTACAGTAGCAGTTTTTATTTTTAGGTTTCCCGCTGTTCTCTCCTATATAGATAGATGAATTTGGAACTCTAAATCCAACATGGTTTGTAGTAGCTCTTTGAAACTTGACAAAAGAAAAAAGTTCTCAGTTTTGTCTCTATGGTTTGTTTCCTCTTCAAATAGCCCTAGGCACAGACTGGGGAAAAGCACATTCATTGAGAGGGGTTGCCAAGCTTCTAAGAAATAACGAGTTTCCGAAATACCAGCAAATATTTTTTCACCCAATCTTCATGATACGCGGTGGTAATGATCAGTACACAAATGCCACTTGGCTCACCAAATTGTGTTCTTCTAGGTTGAAGCGTTCGTTTATAGAAGCAGTTTTTATTTTTAGGTTTCACTCTGTTCTTTCCCATATAGATAGATGAATTTGGAACTCTAAATCCAATATGGTTTGTAGTAGCTCTTTGAAAGATAACAAAATAAAGGAGTTCTCAGTTTTGTCTCTATGGTTTGTTTCTTCTCCAAGTAGCCCTAGGCACAAACTGTAGAACAGCACTTTCATTGAAAGGGGTTGCCAAGCTTCTAAGAAATAACGAGTTTCCGAAATACCAGCAAATATTTTTTCACCCAATCTTGATGATACTTGGTGGTAATGATCAGTACACAAATCACACTTGGCTCACCAAATTTTGTTCTTCTAGGTTGAAGCGTTCGTTTACAGTAGCAGTTTTTATTTTTAGGTTTCCCTCTGTTCGCTCCTATATAGATAGATGAATTTGGAACTCTAAATCCCACATGGTTTGTAGTAGCTCTTGGAAACTTGACAAAATAAAGGAGTTCTCAGTTTTGTCTCTATGATTTGTTTCTTCTTCAAGTAGCCCTAAGCAGAAACTGGAGAAAAGCACTTTCATTGAAAGGTTTTGCCAAGCTCACAAAAAATTACGGGTTGCCGAAATACCGGCAAATATTTTTTCACCCAATCTTGATGATACTTGGTGGTAATTACAAATACACAAATCCCACTAGGCTCACCAAATTTTTCTCTTCGAGTTTGAAGCGTTCGTTTACAAGTGCAGTTTTTATTTTTAGGTTTCCCGCTGTTCTCTCCTATATAGATAGATGAATTTGGAACTCTAAATCCAACATGGTTTGTAGTAGCTCTTTGAAACTTGACAAAATAAAAATGTTCTCAGTGTTGTCTCTATAGTTTGTTTCCTCTTCAAGTGGCCCTAAGCAGAGACTGTGGAAAAGCACTTTCATTAAAAGGGGTTGCCAAGCTATCAAACAATTACGAGTTTTGAAATACCAGAAAATATTTTTTCACCCAATCTTGATGATACTTGGTGGTAATGATCAGTACACAAATCCCACTTGGCTCACCAAATTTTGTTCTTCGAGGTTGAAGCGTTCGTTTACAGTAGCAGTTTTTATTTTTAGGTTTCCCTCTGTTCTCTCCTATATAGATAGATGAATTTGGAACTCTAAAATCAACATGGTTTGTAGTAGCTCCCTGAAACTTGACAAAATAAAGGAGTTCTCAGTTTTGTCTCTATGGTTTGTTTCCTCTTCAAGTAGCCCTAGACACAGACTGTGGAAAAGCACTTTCATTGAAAGGGTTTGCCAAGCTTCCAAGAAATTATGGGTTTCCGAAATACCAGCAAATATTTTTTCACCCAATCCTGATGATACTTGGTGGTAATGACAAGTAAACAAATCCCACTTGGCTCACAAATTTTGCTCTTCTAGGTTGAAGCGTTCATTTACAGTAGCAGTTTTTATATTTAGGTTTCTCTATGTTCTCTCCTATATAGATAGATGAATTTGGAACTCTAAATCCAACATGGTTTGTAGTAGCTCTTTGAAACTTGACAAAATAAAGGAGTTCTCAGTTTTGTCTCTATGATTTGTTTCTTCTTCAAGTAGCCCTAAGCAGAAACTGGGGAAAAGCACTTTCATTGAAAGGTTTTGCTAAGCTCACAAAAAATTACGGGTTGCCGAAATACCGGCAAATATTTTTTCACCCAATCTTGATGATACTTGGTGGTAATTACAAATACACAAATCCCACTAGGCTCACCAAATTTTTCTCTTCGAGTTTGAAGCGTTCGTTTACAAGTGCAGTTTTTATTTTTAGGTTTCCCGCTGTTCTCTCCTATATAGATAGATGAATTTGGAACTCTAAATCCAACATGGTTTGTAGTAGCTTCTTTGAAACTTGACAAAATAAAAATGTTCTCAGTGTTGTCTCTATAGTTTGTTTCCTCTTCAAGTGGCCCTAAGCAGAGACTGTGGAAAAGCCCTTTCATTAAAAGGGGTTGCCAAGCTATCAAAAAATTACGAGTTTTGAAATACCAGCAAATATTTTTTCACCCAATCTTGATGATACTTGGTGGTAATGATCAGTACACAAATCCCACTTGGCTCACCAAATTTTGTTCTTCGAGGTTGAAGCGTTCGTCTACAGTAGCGGTTTGTATATTTAGGTTGTTCTCTGTTCTCTCCTATATAGATAGATGAAATTGGAACTCTAAATCCACCACGGTTTGTAGTAGCTCTTTGAAACTTGACAAAGTAAATTAGTTCTCTGTTTTGTCTCTATGGTTTGTTTCCTCTTCAAGTAGCCCTAGGCACAAACTGTGGAAAAGCACTTGCATTGAAAAGGGTTGCCAAGCTTCCAAGGAATAACGAGTTTCCGAAATACCAGAAAATATTTTTTCACCCAATCTTGATAACACTTTGTGGTATGATATGTACACAAATCCCACTTGGCTCATCAAATTTTGTTCTTTCAGGTTGAAGCGTTCCTTTACAGTAGCCGTTTTTATTTTTAGGTTTCACATTGTTCTCTCCTATATAGATAGATGAATTTGGAACTCTAAATCCAACATGGTTTGTAGTAGCTCTTTGAAACTTCATAAAATAAAGGAGTTCTCAGTTTTGTCTCTTTGATTTGTTTCCTCTTCAAATAGCCCTAAGCGGAGACTGTGGAAAAGCACTTTCATTGAAAGGGGTTGCCAAACTTCCAAGAAATTACGAGTTTCCGAAATACCAGCAAATATTTTTTCACGTAATCTTGATGATTCTTGGTGGTAATTACAAGGACACAAATCCCACTTGGCTCACCAAATTTTGTTCTTCGAGGTTGAAGCGTTCGTTTACAGTAGCAGTTTTTATTTTTAGGTTTCCCTCTGTTCTCTCCTATATAGATAGATGAATTTGGAACTCTAAAATCAACATGGTTTGTAGTAGCTCCCTGAAACTTGACAAAATAAAGGAGTTCTCAGTTTTGTCTCTATGGTTTGATTCCTCTTCAAGTAGCCCTAGACACAGACTGTGGAAAAGCACTTTCATTGAAAGGGTTTGCCAAGCTTCCAAGAAATTACGGGTTTCCGAAATACCAGCAAATATTTTTTCACCCAATCGTGATGATACTTGGTGGTAATGACAAGTAAACAAATCCCACTTGGCTCACAAATTTTGCTCTTCTAGGTTGAAGCGTTCATTTACAGTAGCAGTTTTTATATTTAGGTTTCTCTATGTTCTCTCCTATATAGATAGATGAATTTGGAACTCTAAATCCAACATGGTTTGTAGTAGCTCTTTGAAACTTGACAAAATAAAAAAGTTCTCAGTTTTGTCTCTATGGTTTGTTTCCTTTTCAAGTAGCCCTAGGCACAGACTGTGGAAAAGCACTTTCATTGAGAGTTGTTTTCAAGCTTCTAAGAAATAACGAGTTTCCAAAATACCAGCAAATATTTTTTCACCCAATCTTGATGATACTGGTGGTAATGATCAGTACACAAATTCAAATTGACTCACCAAAATTTCCTTCTTCTATGTTGAAGCGTTCGTTTACAGTAGCAGTTTATTATTTTAGGTGTCCCTCTGTTCTCTCCTATATAGATAGATGAATTTGGAACCATAAATCCAACATGTTTTGTAGTAGCTCTTTGAAACTTGACAAAATAAAGGAGTTCTCAGTTTTGTCTCTATGATTTGTTTCCTCCTCAAGTATCTCTAAGCAGAGACTGTGGAAAAACACTTTCATTAAAAGGGGTTGCCAAGCTTCCAAGAAATTATGAGTTTCCGAAATACCAGCAAATATTTTTTCACCCAATGTTGATGATTCTTGGTGGTAATGATAAGTACACAAATCCCACTTGGCTCACCAAATTTTGTTCTTCTAGGTTGAAGCGTTCGTTTACAGTAGCTGTTTTTATTTTTAGGTTTCACTCTGTTCTCTCCTAGATATATAGATGAATTTAAAACACTAAATCCAACATGGTTTGTAGTAGCTCTTTGAAACGTGACAAAATAAAGGAGATCTCAGTTTTGTCTCTATGGTTTGCTTCCTCTTCAAGTAGCCCTAGGCACAGACTGTGGAAAAGCACTTTCATTGAGAGTTGTTTTCAAGCTTCTAAGAAATAACGTGTTTCCAAAATACCAGCAAATATTTTTTCACCCAATCTTGATGATACTGGTGGTAATGATCAGTACACAAATTCAACTTGACTCACCAAAATTGGTTCTTCTAGGTTGAAGCGTTCGTTTACAGTAGCAGTTTATAATTTTAGGTGTCCCTCTGTTCTCTCCTATATAGACAGATGAATTTGGAACTATAAATCCAACATGGTTTGTAGTAGCTCTTTGAAACTTGACAAAATAAAGGAGTTCTCCGTTTTGTCTCTATGATTTGTTTCCTCCTCAAGTATCTCTAAGCAGAGACTGTGGAAAAGCACTTTCATTAAAAGGGGTTGCCAAGCTTCCAAGAAATTACAAGTTTCCGAAATACCAGCAAACAGTTTTTCACCCAATCTTGATGATACTTGGTATTAATGACAAGTACACGAATCCCACTTGGCTCACCAAATTTTGTTCTTCCAGGTTGAAGCGTTCGTTTACAGTAGCAGTTTTTATTTTTAGGTTTCACTCAGTTCTCTCCTATATACATAGATGAATTTGGAACTCTAAATCCAACATGGTTTGTACTACCTCTTTGAAACTTCATAAAATAAAGGAGTTCTCAGTTTTGTCTCTATGGTTTGTTTCCTCTTCAAGTAGCCCTAGGCACGGACTGTGGAAAAGCACTTTCATTGGGAGGGTTTCCCAAGCTTCTAAGAAATAACGAGTTTCCGAAATACCAGCAAATATTTTTTCACCCAATCCTGATGATACTTGGTGTTAATGACAAGTACACAAATACCACTTGGCTCACCAAATTGTGTTCTTCTTGGTTGAAGAGTTCGTTTACAGTAGCAGTTTTTATTTTTAGGTTTCACTCTGTTCTCTTTATATACATAGATGAATTTGGAACTCTAATTCCAACATGGTTTGTAGTAGCTCTTTGAAACTTGACAAAAGAAAAAAGTTCTCAGTTTTGTCTCTATGGTTTGTTTCCTCTTCAAATAGCCCTAGGCACAGACTGGGGAAAAGCACATTCATTGAGAGGGGTTGCCAAGCGTCTAAGAAATAACAATTTTCTGAAATACCAACAAATATTTTTTCACCCATTCTTGATGATACTTTTTGGTAAGGACAAGTACACAAATCCCACTTGGCTCACCAAATTTTGTTCTTCTAGGTTGAAGCGTTCCTTACAGTAGCAGTTTATATTTTTAGGTTTCCTTCTGCTCTCTCCTATATAGATAGCTGAATTTGGAACTCTAAATCCAACATGGTTTGTAGTAGCTCTTTGAAACTTTACAAAATAAAGGAGTTCTCAGTTTTGTCTCTATGATTTGTTTCCTCTTCAAGTAGCCCTAAGCAGAGACTGTGGAAAAGCACTTTCATTGAAAGGGTTTGCCAAGCTCCCAAGAAATTACGGGTTGCCGAAATACCAGCAAATTTTTTTTCACCCAATCTTGATGATACTCGGTGGTAATGACAAGTACACAAATCCCAATTGGCTCACCAAATTTTGCTCTTCTAGGTTGAAACTTTTGTTTACAGTAGCAGTTTTTATTTTTAGGTTTCCCTCTGTTCTCTCCTATATAGATAGATGAATTTGGAACTCTAAATCCAACATGGTTTGTAGTAGCTCTTTGAAACTTGACAAAAAAAGAAAAAAGTTCTCAGTTTTGTCTCTATGGTTTGTTTCCTCTTCAAATAGCCCTAGGCAAAGACTGTGGAAAAGCACTTTCATTGAGAGGGGTGTTGAGGCTTCTAAGAAATAACGAGTTTCCGAAATAGCAGCAAATATTTTTTCACCTAATATTGATGATACTTGGTGGTAATGATCAGTACACAAATCCCACTTTGCTCACCAAATTTTGTCTCTCTAGGTTTAAGCGATCGTCTACAGTAGAAGTTGTTATATTTAGGTTTCACTCTGTTCTCTCCTATATAGATAGATGAATTTGGAACTCTAAATCCACCACGGTTTGTAGTAGCTCTTTGAAACTTGACAAAATAAAGGAGTTCTCAGTTTTGTCTCTATGGTTTGTTTCCTCTTCAATAGACCTAGGCACAGACTGTGGAAAAGCACTTTCATTGAGAGGGGTTGCCAAGATTCTAAGAAATAACGAGTTTCCGAAATACCAGCAAATATTTTTTCACCCAATCTTGATGATACTTGGTGGTAATGATCAGTACACAAATCCCACTTGGCTCACCAAATTTTGTTCTTCTAGGTTGAAGCGTTCGTCTACAGTAGCAGTTTGTATATTTAGGTTGTTCTCTGTTCTCTCCTATATAGATAGGTGAATTTGGAACTCTAAATCCACCACGGTTTGTAGTAGCTCTTTGAAACTTGACAAAATAAATTAGTTCTCTGTTTTGTCTCTATGGTTTGTTTCCTCTTCAAGTAGCCCTAGGCACAAACTGTGGAAAAGCACTTGCATTGAAAAGGGTTGCCAAGCTTCCAAGGAATAACGAGTTTCCGAAATACCAGAAAATATTTTTTCACCCAATCTTGATAACACTTTGTGGTATGATATGTACACAAATCCCACTTGGCTCATCAAATTTTGTTCTTTCAGGTTGAAGCGTTCGTTTACAGTAGCCGTTTTTATTTTTAGGTTTCACTTTGTTCTCTCCTATATAGATAGATGAATTTGGAACTCTAAATCCAACATGGTTTGTAGTAGCTCTTTGAAACTTCATAAAATAAAGGAGTTCTCAGTTTTGTCTCTTTGATTTGTTTCCTCTTCAAATAGCCCTAAGCGGAGACTGTGGAAAAGCACTTTCATTGAAAGGGGTTGCCAAACTTCCAAGAAATTACGAGTTTCCGAAATACCAGCAAATATTTTTTCACGTAATCTTGATGATTCTTGGTGGTAATTACAAGGACACAAATCCCACTTGGCTCACCAAATTTTGTTCTTCGAGGTTGAAGCGTTCGTTTACAGTAGCAGTTTTTATTTTTAGGTTTCCCTCTGTTCTCTCAAATATAGATAGATGAATTTGGAACTCTAAAATCAACATGGTTTGTAGTAGCTCCCTGAAACTTGACAAAATAAAGGAGTTCTCAGTTTTGTCTCTATGGTTTGTTTTCTCTTCAAGTAGCCCTAGACACAGACTGTGGAAAAGCACTTTCATTGAAAGGGTTTGCCAAGCTTCCAAGAAATTACGGGTTTCCGAAATACCAGCAAATATTTTTTCACCCAATCTTGATGATACTTGGTGGTAATGACAAGTAAACAAATCCCACTTGGCTCACAAATTTTGCTCTTCTAGGTTGAAGCGTTCATTTACAGTAGCAGTTTTTATATTTAGGTTTCTCTATGTTCTCTCCTATATAGATAGATGAATTTGGAACTCTAAATCCAACATGGTTTGTAGTAGCTCTTTGAAACTTGACAAAATAAAAAAGTTCTCAGTTTTGTCTCTATGGTTTGTTTCCTCTTCAAGTAGACCTAGGCACGGACTGTGGAAAAGCACTTTCATTGAGAGTTGTTTTCAAGCTTCTAAGAAATAACGAGTTTCCAAAATACCAGCAAATATTTTTTCACCGAATCTTGATGATACTGGTGGTAATGATCAGTACACAAATTCAACTTGACTCACCAAAATTTCCTTCTTCTAGGTTGAAGCGTTCGTTTACAGTAGCAGTTTATAATTTTAGGTGTCCCTCTGTTCTCTCCTATATAGATAGATGAATTTGGAACTATAAATCCAACATGGTTTGTAGTAGCTCTTTGAAACTTGACAAAATAAAGGAGTTCTCAGTTTTGTCTCTATGATTTGTTTCCTCCTCAAGTATCTCTAAGCAGAGACTGTGGAAAAGCACTTTCATTAAAAGGGGTTGCCAAGCTTCCAAGAAATTATGAGTTTCCGAAATACCAGCAAATATTTTTTCACCAAATGTTGATGATACTTGGTGGTAATGATAAGTACACAAATCCCACTTGGCTCACCAAATTTTGTTCTTCTAGGTTGAAGCGTTCGTTTACAGTAGCTGTTTTTATTTTTAGGTTTCACTCTGTTCTCTCCTAGATATATAGATGAATTTAAAACACTAAATCCAACATGGTTTGTAGTAGCTCTTTGAAACGTGACAAAATAAAGGAGATCTCAGTTTTGTCTCTATGGTTTGTTTCCTCTTCAAGTAGCCCTAGGCACAGACTGTGGAAAAGCACTTTCATTGAGAGTTGTTTTCAAGCTTCTAAGAAATAACGAGTTTCCAAAATACCAGCAAATATTTTTTCACCCAATCTTGATGATACTGGTGGTAATGATCAGTACACAAATTCAACTTGACTCACTAAAATTGGTTCTTCTAGGTTGAAGCGTTCGTTTACAGTAGCAGTTTATAATTTTAGGTGTCCCTCTGTTCTCTCCTATATAGACGAATTTGGAACTATAAATCCAACATGGTTTGTAGTAGCTCTTTGAAACTTGACAAAATAAAGGAGTTCTCAGTTTTGTCTCTGTGATTTGTTTCCTCCTCAAGTATCTCTAAGCAGAGACTGTGGAAAAGCACTTTCATTAAAAGGGGTTTCCAAGCTTCCAAGAAATTACAAGTTTCCGAAATACCAGCAAACAGTTTTTCACCCAATCTTCATGATACTTGGTATTAATGACAAGTACACAAATCCCACTTGGCTCACCAAATTTTGTTCTTCGAGGTTGAAGCGTTCGTTTACAGTAGCATTTTTTATTTTTAGGTTTCACTCAGTTCTCTCCTATATAGATAGATGAATTTGGAACTCTAAATCCAACATGGTTTGTACTACCTCTTTGAAACTTCAAAAAATAAAGGAGTTCTCAGTTTTGTCTCTATGGTTTGTTTCCTCTTCAAGTAGCCCTAGGCACGGACTGTGGAAAAGCACTATCATTGGGAGGGTTTCCCAAGCTTTTAAGAAATAACGAGTTTCCGAAATACCAGCAAATATTTTTTCACCCAATCCTGATGATACTTGGTGTTAATGACAAGTACACAAATACCACTTGGCTCACCAAATTGTGTTCTTCTTGGTTGAAGAGTTCGTTTACAGTAGCAGTTTTTATTTTTAGGTTTCACTCTGTTCTCTTTATATAGATAGATGAATTTGGAACTCTAATTCCAACATGGTTTGTAGTAGCTTTTTGAAACTTGACAAAAGAAAAAAGTCCTCAGTTTTGTCTCTATGGTTTGTTTCCTCTTCAAATAGCCCTAGGCACAGACTGGGGCAAAGCACATTCATTGAGAGGGGTTGCCAAGCCTCTAAGAAATAACAAGTTTCTGAAATACCAACAAATATTTTTTCACCCATTCTTGATGATACTTTTTGGTAAGGACAAGTACACAAATCCCACTTGGCTCACCAAATTTTGTTCTTCTAGGTTGAAGCGTTCCTTACAGTAGCAGTTTATATTTTTAGGTTTCCTTCTGCTCTCTCCTATATAGATAGCTGAATTTGGAACTCTAAATCCAACATGGTTTGTAGTAGCTCTTTGAAACTTTACAAAATAAAGGAGTTCTCAGTTTTGTCTCTATGATTTGTTTCCTCTTCAAGTAGCCCTAAGCAGAGACTGTGGAAAAGCACTTTCATTGAAAGGGTTTGCCAAGCTCCCAAGAAATTACGGGTTGCCGAAATACCAGCAAATATTTTTTCACCCAATCTTGATGATACTCGGTGGTAATGACAAGTACACAAATCCCAATTGGCTCACCAAATTTTGCTCTTCTAGGTTGAAACTTTTGTTTACAGTAGCAGTTTTTATTTTTAGGTTTCCCTCTGTTCTCTCCTATATAGATAGATGAATTTGGAACTCTAAATCCAACATGGTTTGTAGTAGCTCTTTGAAACTTGACAAAAGAAAAAAGTTCTCAGTTTTGTCTCTATGGTTTGTTTCCTCTTCAAATAGCCCTAGGCACAGACTGGGGAAAAGCACATTCATTGAGAGGGGTTGCCAAGCTTCTAAGAAATAACAAGTTTGCAAAAAACCAGCAAATATTTTTTCACCCAATCTTCATGATACGCGGTGGTAAGGATCAGTACACAAATGCCACTTGGCTCCCCAAATTGTGTTCTTCTAGGTTGAAGCGTTCGTTTATAGAAGCAGTTTTTATTTTTAGGTTTCACTCTGTTCTTTCCCATATAGATAGATGAATTTGGAACTCTAAATCCAATATGGTTTGTAGTAGCTCTTTGAAACTTAACAAAATAAAGGAGTTCTCAGTTTTGTCTCTATGGTTTGTTTCCTCTCCAAGTAGCCCTAGGCACAAACTGTAGAACAGCACTTTCATTGAAAGGGGTTGCCAAGCTTCTAAGAAATAACGACTTTCCGAAATACCAGCAAATATTTTTTCACCCAATCTTGATGATACTTGGTAGTAAAGATCAGTACACAAATCACACTTGGCTCAACAAATTTTGTTCTTCTAGGTTGAAGCGTTCGTTTATAGTAGCAGTTTTTATTTTTAGGTTTCCCTCTGTTCGCTCCTATATAGATAGATGAATTTGGAACTCTAAATCCAACATGGTTTGTAGTAGCTCTTTGAAACTTGACAAAATAAAGGAGTTCTCAGTTTTGTCTCTATGATTTGTTTCTTCTTCAAGTAGCCCTAAGCAGAAACTGGGGAAAAGCACTTTCATTGAAAGGTTTTGCCAAGCTCACAAAAAATTACGGGTTGCCGAAATACCGGCAAATATTTTTTCACCCAATCTTGATGATACTTGGTGGTAATTACAAATACACAAATCCCACTTGGCTCACCAAATGTTTCTCTTCGAGTTTGAAGCGTTCGTTTACAAGTGCAGTTTTTATTTTTAGGTTTCCCGCTGTTCTCTCCTATATAGATAGATGAATTTGGAACTCTAAATCCAACATGGTTTGTAGTAGCTCTTTGAAACTTGACAAAATAAAAATGTTCTCAGTGTTGTCTCTATGGTTTGTTTCCTCTTCATGTGGCCCTAAGCAGAGACTGTGGAAAAGCACTTTCATTAAAAGGGGTTGCCAAGCTATCAAAAAATTACGAGTTTTGTAATACCAGCAAATATTTTTTCACCCAATCTTGATGATACTTGGTGGTAATGATACGTACACAAATCCCACTTGGCTCACCAAATTTTGTTCTTCTAGGTTGAAGCGTTCGTCTACAGTAGCAGTTTCTATATTTAGGTTGTTCTCTGTTCTCTCCTATATAGATAGATGAATTTGGAACTCTAAATCCACCACGGTTTGTAGTAGCTCTTTGAAACTTGACAAAATAAAGGAGTTCTCAGTTTTGTCTCTATGGTGTGTTTCCTCTTCAATAGACCTAGGCACAGACTGTGGAAAAGCACTTTCATTGAGAGGGGTTGCCAAGATTCTAAGAAATAACGAGTTTCCGAAATACCAGCAAATATTTTTTTACCCAATCTTGATGATACTTGGTGGTAATGATCAGTACACAAATCCCACTTGGCTCACCAAATTTTGTTCTTCTAGGTTGAAGCGTTCGTCTACAGTAGCAGTTTCTATATTTAGGTTGTTCTCTGTTCTCTCCTATATAGATAGATGAATTTGGAACTCTAAATCCACCACGGTTTGTAGTAGCTCTTTGAAACTTGACAAAATAAATTAGTTCTCTGTTTTGTCTCTATGGTTTGTTTCCTCTTCAAGTAGCCCTACGCACAAACTGTGGAAAAGCACTTGCATTGAAAAGGGTTGCCAAGCTTCCAAGGAATAACGAGTTTCCGAAATACCAGAAAATATTTTTTCACCCTATCTTGATAACACTTTGTGGTATGATATGTACAAAATCCCACTTGGCTCATCAAATTTTGTTCTTTCAGGTTGAAGCGTTCGTTTACAGTAGCCGTTTTTATTTTTAGGTTTCACTTTGTTCTCTCCTATATAGATAGATGAATTTGGAACTCTAAATCCAACATGGTTTGTAGTAGCTCTTTGAAACTTCATAAAATAAAGGAGTTCTCAGTTTTGTCTCTTTGATTTGTTTCCTCTTCAAATAGCCCTAAGCGGAGACTGTGGAAAAGCACTTTCATTGAAAGGGGTTGCCAAGCTTCTAAGAAATAACGAGTTTCCGAAATACCAGCAAATATTTTTTCACCCAATCTTGATGATACTTGGTGGTAATGATCAGTACACAAATCAGACTTGGCTCACCAAATTTTGTTCTTCTGGGTTGAAGCGTTCGTTTACAGTAGCAGTTTTTATTTTTAGGTTTCCCTCTGTTCGCTCCTATATAGATAGATGAATTTGGAACTCTAAATCCAACATGGTTTGTAGTAGCTCTTTGAAACTTGACAAAATAAAGGAGTTCTCAGTTTTGTCTCTATAATTTGTTTCTTCTTCAAGTAGCCCTAAGCAGAAACTGGGGAAAAGCACTTTCATTGAAAGGTTTTGCCAAGCTCACAAAAAATTACGGGTTGCCGAAATACCGGCAAATATTTTTTCACCCAATCTTGATGATACTTGGTGGTAATTACAAATACACAAATCCCACTTGGCTCACCAAATGTTTCTCTTCGAGTTTGAAGCGTTCGTTTACAAGTGCAGTTTTTATTTTTAGGTTTCCCGCTGTTCTCTCCTATATAGATAGATGAATTTGGAACTCTAAATCCAACATGGTTTGTAGTAGCTCTTTGAAACTTGACAAAATAAAAATGTTCTCAGTGTTGTCTCTATGGTTTGTTTCCTCTTCAAGTGGCCCTAAGCAGAGACTGTGGAAAAGCACTTTCATTAAAAGGGGTTGCCAAGCTATCAAAAAATTACGAGTTTTGAAATACCAGCAAATATTTTTTCACCCAATCTTGATGATACTTGGTGGTAATGATACGTACACAAATCCCACTTGGCTCACCAAATTTTGTTCTTCTAGGTTGAAGCGTTCGTTTACAGTAGCTGTTTTTATTTTTAGGTTTCACTCTGTTCTCTTTATATAGATAGATGAATTTGGAACTCTAAATCCAACATGGTTTGTGGTAGCTCTTTGAAATTTGACAAAATGAAAGAGTTCTCAGTTTTGTCCTATGTTTTGTTTCCTCTTCAAGTAGCCCTAGGCACAGACTGTGCAAAAGCACTTTCATTGAGAGGGGTTGCCAGGCTTCTAAGAAATAACGAGTTTCTGAAATACCAGCAAATATTTTTTCACCCAATCTTGATGATACTTGGTGGTAATGACAAGTACACAAATCCCAATGGGCTCACCATATTTTGTTCTTCTACGTTGAAGCGTTCGTTTACAGTAGCAGTTTTTATTTTTAGGTTTCCCACTGTTCTCTCCTATAGAGATAGATGAATTTGGAACTCTAAATCCAACATGGTTTGTAGTAGCTCTTTGAAACTTGACAAAATAAAAAAGTTCTCAGTTTTGTCTCTATGGTTTGTTTCCTCTTCAAATAGCCCTAGGCACAGACTGTGCAAAAGCACTTTCATTGAGAGGGTTTGCCAGGCTTCTAAGAAATAACGAGTTTCCGAAATACCAGCAAATATTTTTTCACCCAATCTTGATGATACTTGGTGGTAATGACAAGTTCACAAATCCCACTTGGCTCACCAAATTTGGTTCTTCTAGGTTGAAGCGTTCGTTTACAGTAGCAGTTTATATTTTTAGGTTTCCCTCTGTTCTCTCCTATATAGATAGATGAATTTGTACCTCTAAATCCAGCATTGTTTGTAGTAGCTCTTTGAAACTTGACAAAATAAAGGAGTTCTCAGTTTTGTCTCTATGATTTGTTTGCTCTTCATGTAGCCCTAAGCAGAGACTGTGGAAAAGCACTTTCATTAAAAAAATTTGCCAAGCTCCCAAGAAATTACGGGTTTGCGAAATACCAGCAAATATTTTTTCAGCCAATCTTGATGATACTTAGTGGTTATGACAAGTACACAAATCCCACTTGGCTCACCAAATTTTGCTCTTCTAGATTGAAGCGTTCGTTTACAGTAGCAGTTTTTATTTTTAGGTTTCCCTCTAATCTCTCCTATATAGATCGATGAATATGGAACTCTAAATCCAACAAGGTTTGTAGTAGCTCTTTGAAACTTGACGAAATAAAAAAGTTCTCAGTTTTGTCTCTATGGTTTGTTTCCTCTTCAAATGGCCCTAGGCACAGACTGGGGAAAAGCACATTCATTGAGAGGGGTTGCCAAGCTTCTAAGAAATAACGAGTTTCCGAAATAGCAAAAATATTTTTTCACCCAATATTGATGATACGTGTGGTAATGATCAGTACACAAATGCCACTTGGCTCACCAAATTGTGTTCTTCTAGGTGGAAGCGTTCGTTGACAGTAGCAGTTTTTATTTATAGGTTTCACTCTGTTCTCTCCCATATAGATAGATGAATTTGGAACTCTAAATCCAACATGGTTTGTAGTAGGTCTTTGAAACTTGACAAAATAAAGGAGTTCTCCGTTTTGTCTCTATGGTTTGTTTCACCTTCAAGTAGCCCTAGGCACAAACTGTAGAAAAGAACTTCCAGTGAAAGGGGTTGCCAAGCCTCTAAGAAATAACGAGTTTCCGAAATACCAGCAAATATTTTTTCACCCAATCTTGATGATACTTGGTGGTAATGATCTGTACACAAATCCCTCTTGACTTACTAAATTTTGTTCTTCTAGGTAGAAGCGTTAGTTGACAGTAGCAGTTTATTTTTTTAGGTTTCCCTCTGTTCTCTCCTATATAGATAGATGAATTTGGAACTCTAAATCCAACATGGTTTGTAGTCTCTCTTTGAATCTTGACAAAAAAAAAGTACTTCTAAGTTTTGTCTCTATGGTTTGTTTCCTCTTCAAGTAGCACTAAGCAGAGACTGTGGAAATGCACTTTCATTGAAATGGGTTGCCAAGCTTCTAAGAAATAACGAGTTTTAGAAATACCAGCAAATATTTTTTCGCCCAGTCTTGATGATACGTGGTTGTAATGATCAGTACACAAATCCCACTTGGCTCACCAAATTGTGTTCTTCTTGGTTGAAGAGTTCGTTTACAGTAGCAGTTTATATTTTTAGATTTCCCTCTGTTCTCACCTATATCGATAGATGAATTTGGAACTCTAAATGTAACATGGTTTGTAGTAGCTCTTTGAAACTTGACAAAATAATGGAGTTCTCTGTTTTGTCTTTATGATTTGTTTCCTCTTCAAGTAGCGCTAAGCAGAGACTGTGGAAAAGCACTTTCATTGAAAGGGTTAGCAAAGCTCCCAAAAAATTACGGGTTTTTCGAAATACCAGCTTATATTTTTTCACCCAATCTTGATGATACTTGGTGGTAATGACAAGTACACAAATCCCAATTGGCTCACCAAATTTTGTTCTTCTAGGTTGAAGCGTTCCTTTACAGTACCAGTTTTTATTTTTAGGTTTCCCACTGTTCTCTCCTATAGAGATAGATGAATTTGGAACTCTAAATCCAACATGGTTTGTAGTAGCTCTTTGAAACTTGACAAAATAAAAAAGTTCTCAGTTTTGTCTCTATGGTTTGTTTCCTCTTCAAATAGCCCTAGGCACAGACTGTGCAAAAGCACTTTCATTGAGAGGGGTTGCCAGGCTTCTAAGAAATAACGAGTTTCCGAAATACCAGCAAATATTTTTTCACCCAATCTTGATGATACTTGGTGGTAATGACAAGTTCACAAATCCCACTTGGCTCACCAAATTTGGTTCTTCTAGGTTGAAGCGTTCGTTTACAGTAGCAGTTTATATTTTTAGGTTTCCCTCTGTTCTCTCCTATATAGATAGATGAATTTGTACCTCTAAATCCAGCATTGTTTGTAGTAGCTCTTTGAAACTTGACAAAATAAAGGAGTTCTCAGTTTTGTCTCTATGATTTGTTTGCTCTTCATGTAGCCCTAAGCAGAGACTGTGGAAAAGCACTTTCATTAAAAAAATTTGCCAAGCTCCCAAGAAATTACGGGTTTGCGAAATACCAGCAAATATTTTTTCAACCAATCTTGATGATACTTAGTGGTAATGACAAGTACACAAATCCCACTTGGCTCACCAAATTTTGCTCTTCTAGATTGAAGCGTTCGTTTACAGTAGCAGTTTTTATTTTTAGGTTTCCCTCTAATCTCTCCTCTATAGATAGATGAATCTGGAACTCTAAATCCAACATGGTTTGTAGTAGCTCTTTGAAACTTGACGAAATAAAAAAGTTCTCAGTTTTGTCTCTATGGTTTGTTTCCTCTTCAAATGGCCCTAGGCACAGACTGGGGAAAAGCACATTCATTGAGAGGGGTTGCCAAGCTTCTAAGAAATAACGAGTTTCCGAAATAGCAAAAATATTTTTTCACCCAATATTGATGATACGTGGTGGTAATGATCAGTACACAAATGCCACTTGGCTCACCAAATTGTGTTCTTTAGGTGGAAGCGTTCGTTTACAGTAGCAGTTTTTATTTATAGGTTTCACTCTGTTCTCTCCCATATAGATAGATGAATTTGGAACTCTAAATCAAACATGGTTTGTAGTAGGTCTTTGAAACTTGACAAAATAAAGGAGTTCTCCGTTTTGTCTCTATGGTTTGTTTCCTCTTCAAGTAGCCCTAGGCACAAACTGTAGAAAAGAACTTCCAGTGAAAGGGGTTGCCAAGCCTCTAAGAAATAACGAGTTTCCGAAATACCAGCAAATATTTTTTCACCCAGTCTTGATGATACGTGATTGTAATGATCAGTACACAAATCCCACTTGGCTCACCAAATTGTGTTCTTCTTGGTTGAAGAGTTCGTTTACAGTAGCAGTTTATATTTTTAGATTTCCCTCTGTTCTCTCCTATATAGATAGATGAATTTGGAACTCTAAATGTAACATGGTTTGTAGTAGCTCTTTGAAACTTGACAAAATAAAGGAGTTCTCTGTTTTGTCTTTATGATTTGTTTCCTCTTCAAGTAGCGCTAAGCAGAGACTGTGGAAAAGCACTTTCATTGAAAGGGTTAGCAAAGCTCCCAAGAAATTACGGTTTTTTCGAAATACCAGCTTATATTTTTTCACCCAAACTTGATGATACTTGGTGGTAATAACAAGTACACAAATCCCAATTGGCTCACCAAATTTTGTTCTTCTAGTTTGAAGCGTTCGTTTACAGTAGCAGTTTTTATTTTTAGGTTTCCCACTGTTCTCTCCTATAGAGATAGATGAATTTGGAACTCTAAATCCAACATGGTTTGTAGTAGCTCTTTGAAACTTGACAAAATAAAAAGTTCTCAGTTTTGTCTCTATGGTTTGTTTCCTCTTCAAATAGCCCTAGGCACAGACTGGGGAAAAGCACATTCATTCAGAGGGGTTGCCAAGCTTCTAAGAAGTAACGAGTTTCCGAAATACCAGCAAATATTTTTTCACCCAATCTTGATAATACGTGGTGGTAATGATCAGTACACAAATGCCACTTGGCTCACCAAATTGTGTTCTTCTATGTTGAAGCGTTCGTTTACAGTAGCAGTTTTTATTTTTAGGTTTTACTCTGTTCTCTCCCATATAGTTAGATGAATTTGGAACTCTAAATCCAACATGGTTTGTAGTAGCTCTTTGAAACTTGACAAAATAAAGGAGTTCTCAGTTTTGTCTCTATGGTTTGTTTCCTCTCCAAGTAGCCCTAGGCACAAACTGTAGAACAGCACTTTCATTGAAAGGGGTTGCCAAGCTTCTAAGAAGTAACGAGTTTCCGAAATACCAGCAAATATTTTTTCACCCAATCTTGATTATACTTGGTGGTAATGATCAGTACACAAATCACACTTGGCTCACCAATTTTGTTCTTCTAGGTTGAAGCGTTCGTTTACAGTAGCAGTTTTTATTTTTAGGTTTCCCTCTGTTCGCTCCTATATAGATAGATGAATTTGGAACTCTAAATCCAACATGGTTTGTAGTAGCTCTTTGAAACTTGACAAAATAAAGGAGTTCTCAGTTTTGTCCTATGTTTTGTTTCCTCTTCAAGTAGCCCTAGGCACAGACTGTGCAAAAGCACTTTCATTGAGAGGGGTTGCCAGGCTTCTAAGAAATAACGAGTTTCCGAAATACCAGCAAATATTTTTTCACCCAATCGTGATGATACTTGGTGGTAATGACAAGTACACAAATCCCACTTGGCTCACCAAATTTGGTTCTTCTAGGTTGAAGCGTTCGTTTACAGTAGCAGTTTTTATTTTTAGGTTTCCCTCTAATCTCTCCTATATAGATAGATGAATATGGAACTCTAAATCCAACATGGTTTGTAGTAGCTCTTTGAAACTTGACGAAATAAAAAAGTTCTCAGTTTTGTCTCTATGGTTTGTTTCCTCTTCAAATGGCCCTAGGCACAGACTGGGGAAAAGCACATTCATTGAGAGGGGTTGCCAAGCTTCTAAGAAATAACGAGTTTCCGAAATAGCAAAAATATTTTTTCACCCAATATTGATGATACGTGGTGGTAATGATCAGTACACAAATGCCACTTGGCTCACCAAATTGTGTTCTTCTAGGCGGAAGCGTTCGTTTACAGTAGCAGTTTTTATTTATAGGTTTCACTCTGTTCTCTCCCATATAGATAGATGAATTTGGAACTCTAAATCCAACATGGTTTGTAGTAGGTCTTTGAAACTTGACAAAATAAAGGAGTTCTCCGTTTTGTCTCTATGGTTTGTTTCACCTTCAAGTAGCCCTAGGCACAAACTGTAGAAAAGCACTTCCATTGAAAGGGGTTGCCAAGCCTCTAAGAAATAACGAGTTTCCGAAATACCAGCAAATATTTTTTCACCCAATCTTGATGATACTTGGTGGTAATGATCAGTACACAAATCAGACTTGGCTCACCAAATTTTGTTCTTCTGGGTTGAAGCGTTCGTTTACAGTAGCAGTTTTTATTTTTAGGTTTCCCTCTGTTCGCTCCTATATAGATAGATGAATTTGGAACTCTAAATCCAACATGGTTTGTAGTAGCTCTTTGAAAGTTGACAAAATAAAGGAGTTCTCAGTTTTGTCTCTATAATTTGTTTCTTCTTCAAGTAGCCCTAAGCAGAAACTGGGGAAAAGCACTTTCATTGAAAGGTTTTGCCAAGCTCACAAAAAATTACGGGTTGCCGAAATACCGGCAAATATTTTTTCACCCAATCTTGATGATACTTGGTGGTAATTACAAATACACAAATCCCACTTGGCTCACCAAATGTTTCTCTTCGAGTTTGAAGCGTTCGTTTACAAGTGCAGTTTTTATTTTTAGGTTTCCCGCTGTTCTCTCCTATATAGATAGATGAATTTGGAACTCTAAATCCAACATGGTTTGTAGTAGCTCTTTGAAACTTGACAAAATAAAAATGTTCTCAGTGTTGTCTCTATGGTTTGTTTCCTCTTCAAGTGGCCCTAAGCAGAGACTGTGGAAAAGCACTTTCATTAAAAGGGGTTGCCAAGCTATCAAAAAATTACGAGTTTTGAAATACCAGCAAATATTTTTTCACCCAATCTTGATGATACTTGGTGGTAATGATACGTACACAAATCCCACTTGGCTCACCAAATTTTGTTCTTCTAGGTTGAAGCGTTCGTTTACAGTAGCTGTTTTTATTTTTAGGTTTCACTCTGTTCTCTTTATATAGATAGATGAATTTGGAACTCTAAATCCAACATGGTTTGTGGTAGCTCTTTGAAATTTGACAAAATGAAAGAGTTCTCAGTTTTGTCCTATGTTTTGTTTCCTCTTCAAGTAGCCCTAGGCACAGACTGTGCAAAAGCACTTTCATTGAGAGGGGTTGCCAGGCTTCTAAGAAATAACGAGTTTCTGAAATACCAGCAAATATTTTTTCACCCAATCTTGATGATACTTGGTGGTAATGACAAGTACACAAATCCCAATGGGCTCACCATATTTTGTTCTTCTACGTTGAAGCGTTCGTTTACAGTAGCAGTTTTTATTTTTAGGTTTCCCACTGTTCTCTCCTATAGAGATAGATGAATTTGGAACTCTAAATCCAACATGGTTTGTAGTAGCTCTTTGAAACTTGACAAAATAAAAAAGTTCTCAGTTTTGTCTCTATGGTTTGTTTCCTCTTCAAATAGCCCTAGGCACAGACTGTGCAAAAGCACTTTCATTGAGAGGGTTTGCCAGGCTTCTAAGAAATAACGAGTTTCCGAAATACCAGCAAATATTTTTTCACCCAATCTTGATGATACTTGGTGGTAATGACAAGTTCACAAATCCCACTTGGCTCACCAAATTTGGTTCTTCTAGGTTGAAGCGTTCGTTTACAGTAGCAGTTTATATTTTTAGGTTTCCCTCTGTTCTCTCCTATATAGATAGATGAATTTGTACCTCTAAATCCAGCATTGTTTGTAGTAGCTCTTTGAAACTTGACAAAATAAAGGAGTTCTCAGTTTTGTCTCTATGATTTGTTTGCTCTTCATGTAGCCCTAAGCAGAGACTGTGGAAAAGCACTTTCATTAAAAAAATTTGCCAAGCTCCCAAGAAATTACGGGTTTGCGAAATACCAGCAAATATTTTTTCAACCAATCTTGATGATACTTAGTGGTAATGACAAGTACACAAATCCCACTTGGCTCACCAAATTTTGCTCTTCTAGATTGAAGCGTTCGTTTACAGTAGCAGTTTTTATTTTTAGGTTTCCCTCTAATCTCTCCTCTATAGATAGATGAATCTGGAACTCTAAATCCAACATGGTTTGTAGTAGCTCTTTGAAACTTGACGAAATAAAAAAGTTCTCAGTTTTGTCTCTATGGTTTGTTTCCTCTTCAAATGGCCCTAGGCACAGACTGGGGAAAAGCACATTCATTGAGAGGGGTTGCCAAGCTTCTAAGAAATAACGAGTTTCCGAAATAGCAAAAATATTTTTTCACCCAATATTGATGATACGTGGTGGTAATGATCAGTACACAAATGCCACTTGGCTCACCAAATTGTGTTCTTTAGGTGGAAGCGTTCGTTTACAGTAGCAGTTTTTATTTATAGGTTTCACTCTGTTCTCTCCCATATAGATAGATGAATTTGGAACTCTAAATCAAACATGGTTTGTAGTAGGTCTTTGAAACTTGACAAAATAAAGGAGTTCTCCGTTTTGTCTCTATGGTTTGTTTCCTCTTCAAGTAGCCCTAGGCACAAACTGTAGAAAAGAACTTCCAGTGAAAGGGGTTGCCAAGCCTCTAAGAAATAACGAGTTTCCGAAATACCAGCAAATATTTTTTCACCCAGTCTTGATGATACGTGATTGTAATGATCAGTACACAAATCCCACTTGGCTCACCAAATTGTGTTCTTCTTGGTTGAAGAGTTCGTTTACAGTAGCAGTTTATATTTTTAGATTTCCCTCTGTTCTCTCCTATATAGATAGATGAATTTGGAACTCTAAATGTAACATGGTTTGTAGTAGCTCTTTGAAACTTGACAAAATAAAGGAGTTCTCTGTTTTGTCTTTATGATTTGTTTCCTCTTCAAGTAGCGCTAAGCAGAGACTGTGGAAAAGCACTTTCATTGAAAGGGTTAGCAAAGCTCCCAAGAAATTACGGTTTTTTCGAAATACCAGCTTATATTTTTTCACCCAAACTTGATGATACTTGGTGGTAATAACAAGTACACAAATCCCAATTGGCTCACCAAATTTTGTTCTTCTAGTTTGAAGCGTTCGTTTACAGTAGCAGTTTTTATTTTTAGGTTTCCCACTGTTCTCTCCTATAGAGATAGATGAATTTGGAACTCTAAATCCAACATGGTTTGTAGTAGCTCTTTGAAACTTGACAAAATAAAAAGTTCTCAGTTTTGTCTCTATGGTTTGTTTCCTCTTCAAATAGCCCTAGGCACAGACTGGGGAAAAGCACATTCATTCAGAGGGGTTGCCAAGCTTCTAAGAAGTAACGAGTTTCCGAAATACCAGCAAATATTTTTTCACCCAATCCTGATAATACGTGGTGGTAATGATCAGTACACAAATGCCACTTGGCTCACCAAATTGTGTTCTTCTATGTTGAAGCGTTCGTTTACAGTAGCAGTTTTATTTTTAGGTTTTACTCTGTTCTCTCCCATATAGTTAGATGAATTTGGAACTCTAAATCCAACATGGTTTGTAGTAGCTCTTTGAAACTTGACAAAATAAAAGAGTTCTCAGTTTTGTCTCTATGGTTTGTTTCCTCTTCAAATAGCCCTAGGCACAGACTGTGCAAAAGCACTTTCATTGAGAGGGGTTGCCAGGCTTCTAAGAAATAACGAGTTTCCGAAATACCAGCAAATATTTTTTCACCCAATCTTGATGATACTTGGTGGTAATGACAAGTACACAAATCCCACTTGGCTCACCAAATTTGGTTCTTCTAGGTTGAAGCGTTCGTTTACAGTAGCAGTTTATATTTTTAGGTTTCCCTCTGTTCTCTCCTATATAGATAGATGAATTTGGACCTCTAAATCCAACATTGTTTGTAGTAGCTCTTTGAAACTTGACAAAATAAAGGAGTTCTCAGTTTTGTCTCTATGATTTGTTTCCTCTTCATGTAGCCCTAAGCAGAGACTGTGGAAAAGCACTTTCATTAAAAAAGGTTGCCAAGCTCCCAAGAAATTACGGGTTTGCGAAATACCAGCAAATATTTTTTCACCCAATCTTGATGATACTTAGTGGTAATGACAAGTACACAAATCCCACTTGGCTCACCAAATTTTGCTCTTCTAGATTGAAGCGTTCGTTTACAGTAGCAGTTTTTATTTTTAGGTTTCCCTCTAATCTCTCCTATATAGATAGATGAATATGGAACTCTAAATCCAACAAGGTTTGTAGTAGCTCTTTGAAACTTGACGAAATAAAAAAGTTCTCAGTTTTGTCTCTATGGTTTGTTTCCTCTTCAAATGGCCCTAGGCACAGACTGGGGAAAAGCACATTCATTGAGAGGGGTTGCCAAGCTTCTAAGAAATAACGAGTTTCCGAAATAGCAAAAATATTTTTTCACCCAATATTGATGATACGTGTGGTAATGATCAGTACACAAATGCCACTTGGCTCACCAAATTGTGTTCTTCTAGGTGGAAGCGTTCGTTTACAGTAGCAGTTTTTATTTATAGGTTTCACTCTGTTCTCTCCCATATAGATAGATGAATTTGGAACTCTAAATCCAACATGGTTTGTAGTAGGTCTTTGAAACTTGACAAAATAAAGGAGTTCTCCGTTTTGTCTCTATGGTTTGTTTCACCTTCAAGTAGCCCTAGGCACAAACTGTAGAAAAGAACTTCCAGTGAAAGGGGTTGCCAAGCCTCTAAGAAATAACGAGTTTCCGAAATACCAGCAAATATTTTTTCACCCAATCTTGATGATACTTGGTGGTAATGATCTGTACACAAATCCCTCTTGACTTACTAAATTTTGTTCTTCTAGGTAGAAGCGTTAGTTGACAGTAGCAGTTTATTTTTTTAGGTTTCCCTCTGTTCTCTCCTATATAGATAGATGAATTTGGAACTCTAAATCCAACATGGTTTGTAGTCTCTCTTTGAATCTTGACAAAAAAAAAGTACTTCTAAGTTTTGTCTCTATGGTTTGTTTCCTCTTCAAGTAGCACTAAGCAGAGACTGTGGAAATGCACTTTCATTGAAATGGGTTGCCAAGCTTCTAAGAAATAACGAGTTTTAGAAATACCAGCAAATATTTTTTCGCCCAGTCTTGATGATACGTGGTTGTAATGATCAGTACACAAATCCCACTTGGCTCACCAAATTGTGTTCTTCTTGGTTGAAGAGTTCGTTTACAGTAGCAGTTTATATTTTTAGATTTCCCTCTGTTCTCTCCTATATCGATAGATGAATTTGGAACTCTAAATGTAACATGGTTTGTAGTAGCTCTTTGAAACTTGACAAAATAATGGAGTTCTCTGTTTTGTCTTTATGATTTGTTTCCTCTTCAAGTAGCGCTAAGCAGAGACTGTGGAAAAGCACTTTCATTGAAAGGGTTAGCAAAGCTCCCAAAAAATTACGGGTTTTTCGAAATACCAGCTTATATTTTTTCACCCAATCTTGATGATACTTGGTGGTAATGACAAGTACACAAATCCCAATTGGCTCACCAAATTTTGTTCTTCTAGGTTGAAGCGTTCCTTTACAGTAGCAGTTTTTATTTTTAGGTTTCCCACTGTTCTCTCCTATAGAGATAGATGAATTTGGAACTCTAAATCCAACATGGTTTGTAGTAGCTCTTTGAAACTTGACAAAATAAAAAAGTTCTCAGTTTTGTCTCTATGGTTTGTTTCCTCTTCAAATAGCCCTAGGCACAGACTGTGCAAAAGCACTTTCATTGAGAGGGGTTGCCAGGCTTCTAAGAAATAACGAGTTTCCGAAATACCAGCAAATATTTTTTCACCCAATCTTGATGACACTTGGTGGTAATGACAAGTACACAAATCCCACTTGGCTCACCAAATTTGGTTCTTCTAGGTTGAAGCGTTCGTTTACAGTAGCAGTTTATATTTTTAGGTTTCCCTCTGTTCTCTCCTATATAGATAGATGAATTTGTACCTCTAAATCCAACATTGTTTGTAGTAGCTCTTTGAAACTTGACAAAATAAAGGAGTTCTCAGTTTTGTCTCTATGATTTTTTTCCTCTATATGTAGCCCTAAGCAGAGACTGTGGAAAAGCACTTTCATTAAAAAAATTTGCCAAGCTCCCAAGAAATTACGGGTTTGCGAAATACCAGCAAATATTTTTTCAACCAATCTTGATGATACTTAGTGGTAATGACAAGTACACAAATCCCACTTGGCTCACCAAATTTTGCTCTTCTAGATTGAAGCGTTCGTTTACAGTAGCAGTTTTTATTTTTAGGTTTCCCTCTAATCTCTCCTATATAGATAGATGAATCTGGAACTCTAAATCCAACATGGTTTGTAGTAGCTCTTTGAAACTTGACGAAATAAAAAAGTTCTCAGTTTTGTCTCTATGGTTTGTTTCCTCTTCAAATGGCCCTAGGCACAGACTGGGGAAAAGCACATTCATTGAGAGGGGTTGCCAAGCTTCTAAGAAATAACGAGTTTCCGAAATAGCAAAAATATTTTTTCACCCAATATTGATGATACGTGGTGGTAATGATCAGTACACAAATGCCACTTGGCTCACCAAATTGTGTTCTTTAGGTGGAAGCGTTCGTTTACAGTAGCAGTTTTTATTTATAGGTTTCACTCTGTTCTCTCCCATATAGATAGATGAATTTGGAACTCTAAATCAAACATGGTTTGTAGTAGGTCTTTGAAACTTGACAAAATAAAGGAGTTCTCCGTTTTGTCTCTATGGTTTGTTTCCTCTTCAAGTAGCCCTAGGCACAAACTGTAGAAAAGAACTTCCAGTGAAAGGGGTTGCCAAGCCTCTAAGAAATAACGAGTTTCCGAAATACCAGCAAATATTTTTTCACCCAGTCTTGATGATACGTGATTGTAATGATCAGTACACAAATCCCACTTGGCTCACCAAATTGTGTTCTTCTTGGTTGAAGAGTTCGTTTACAGTAGCAGTTTATATTTTTAGATTTCCCTCTGTTCTCTCCTATATAGATAGATGAATTTGGAACTCTAAATGTAACATGGTTTGTAGTAGCTCTTTGAAACTTGACAAAATAAAGGAGTTCTCTGTTTTGTCTTTATGATTTGTTTCCTCTTCAAGTAGCGCTAAGCAGAGACTGTGGAAAAGCACTTTCATTGAAAGGGTTAGCAAAGCTCCCAAGAAATTACGGTTTTTTCGAAATACCAGCTTATATTTTTTCACCCAAACTTGATGATACTTGGTGGTAATAACAAGTACACAAATCCCAATGGCTCACCAAATTTTGTTCTTCTAGTTTGAAGCGTTCGTTTACAGTAGCAGTTTTTATTTTTAGGTTTCCCACTGTTCTCTCCTATAGAGATAGATGAATTTGGAACTCTAAATCCAACATGGTTTGTAGTAGCTCTTTGAAACTTGACAAAATAAAAAGTTCTCAGTTTTGTCTCTATGGTTTGTTTCCTCTTCAAATAGCCCTAGGCACAGACTGGGGAAAAGCACATTCATTCAGAGGGGTTGCCAAGCTTCTAAGAAGTAACGAGTTTCCGAAATACCAGCAAATATTTTTTCACCCAATCTTGATAATACGTGGTGGTAATGATCAGTACACAAATGCCACTTGGCTCACCAAATTGTGTTCTTCTATGTTGAAGCGTTCGTTTACAGTAGCAGTTTTTATTTTTAGGTTTTACTCTGTTCTCTCCCATATAGTTAGATGAATTTGGAACTCTAAATCCAACATGGTTTGTAGTAGCTCTTTGAAACTTGACAAAATAAAGGAGTTCTCAGTTTTGTCTCTATGGTTTGTTTCCTCTCCAAGTAGCCCTAGGCACAAACTGTAGAACAGCACTTTCATTGAAAGGGGTTGCCAAGCTTCTAAGAAGTAACGAGTTTCCGAAATACCAGCAAATATTTTTTCACCCAATCTTGATTATACTTGGTGGTAATGATCAGTACACAAATCACACTTGGCTCACCAATTTTGTTCTTCTAGGTTGAAGCGTTCGTTTACAGTAGCAGTTTTATTTTTAGGTTTCCCTCTGTTCGCTCCTATATAGATAGATGAATTTGGAACTCTAAATCCAACATGGTTTGTAGTAGCTCTTTGAAACTTGACAAAATAAAGGAGTTCTCAGTTTTGTCCTATGTTTTGTTTCCTCTTCAAGTAGCCCTAGGCACAGACTGTGCAAAAGCACTTTCATTGAGAGGGGTTGCCAGGCTTCTAAGAAATAACGAGTTTCCGAAATACCAGCAAATATTTTTTCACCCAATCTTGATGATACTTGGTGGTAATGACAAGTACACAAATCCCACTTGGCTCACCAAATTTGGTTCTTCTAGGTTGAAGCGTTCGTTTACAGTAGCAGTTTATATTTTTAGGTTTCCCTCTAATCTCTCCTATATAGATAGATGAATATGGAACTCTAAATCCAACATTGTTTGTAGTAGCTCTTTGGAACTTGACAAAATAAAGGAGTTCTCAGTTTTGTCTCTATGATTTGTTTCCCCTTCATGTAGCCCTAAGCAGAGACTGTGGAAAAGCACTTTCATTAAAAAAATTTGCCAAGCTCCCAAGAAATTACGGGTTTGCGAAATACCAGCAAATATTTTTTCACCCAATCTTGATGATACTTAGTGGTAATGACAAGTACACAAATCCCACTTGGCTCACCAAATTTTGCTCTTCTAGATTGAAGCGTTCGTTTACAGTAGCAGTTTTTATTTTTAGGTTTCCCTCTAATCTCTCCTATATAGATAGATGAATATGGAACTCTAAATCCAACATGGTTTGTAGTAGCTCTTTGAAACTTGACGAAATAAAAAAGTTCTCAGTTTTGTCTCTATGGTTTGTTTCCTCTTCAAATGGCCCTAGGCACAGACTGGGGAAAAGCACATTCATTGAGAGGGGTTGCCAAGCTTCTAAGAAATAACGAGTTTCCGAAATAGCAAAAATATTTTTTCACCCAATATTGATGATACGTGGTGGTAATGATCAGTACACAAATGCCACTTGGCTCACCAAATTGTGTTCTTCTAGGCGGAAGCGTTCGTTTACAGTAGCAGTTTTTATTTATAGGTTTCACTCTGTTCTCTCCCATATAGATAGATGAATTTGGAACTCTAAATCCAACATGGTTTGTAGTAGGTCTTTGAAACTTGACAAAATAAAGGAGTTCTCAGTTTTGTCTCTATGGTTTGTTTCCTCTTCAAGTAGCCCTAGGCACAAACTGTAGAAAAGAACTTCCAGTGAAAGGGGTTGCCAAGCCTCTAAGAAATAACGAGTTTCCGAAATACCAGCAAATATTTTTTCACCCAATCTTGATGATACTTGGTGGTAATGATCTGTACACAAATCCCTCGTGACTTACTAAATTTTGTTCTTCTAGGTAGAAGCGTTAGTTTACAGTAGCAGTTTATTTTTTTAGGTTTCCCTCTGTTCTCTCCTATATAGATAGATGAATTTGGAACTCTAAATCCAACATGGTTTGTAGTAGCTCTCTGAAACTTGACAAAATAAAGGAGTTCTCAGTTTATTCTCTATGGATTGTTTCCCCTTCAAGTAGCCTAGGCACAGACTGTGGAAAAGCACTTTCATTGAGAGGGGTTGCCAAGCTTCTAAGAAATAACGAGTTTTAGAAATACCAGCAAATATTTTTTCGCCCAGTCTTGATGATACGTGGTTGTAATGATCAGTACACAAATCCCACTTGGCTCTCCAAATTGTGTTCTTCTTGGTTGAAGAGTTCGTTTACAGTAGCAGTTTATATATTTAGATTTCCCTCTGTTCTCTCCTATATAGATAGATGAATTTGGAACTCTAAATCCAACATGGTTTGTAGTAGCTCTATAAAACTTGACAAAATAAAGGGGTTCTCTGTTTTGTCTTTATGATTTGTTTCCTCTTCAAGTAGCGCTAAGCAGAGACTGTGGAAAAGCACTTTCATTGAAAGGGTTAGCAAAGCTCCCAAGAAATTACGGTTTTTCGAAATACCAGCTTATATTTTTTCACCCAATCTTGATGATACTTGATGGTAATGACAAGTACACAAATCCCAATTCGCTCACCAAATTTTGTTCTTCTAGGTTGAAGCGTTTCGTTTACAGTAGCGGTTTTTATTTTTAGGTTTCCCACTGTTCTCTCCTATAGAGATAGATGAATTTGGAACTCTAAATCCAACATGGTTTGTAGTAGCTCTTTGAAACTTGACAAAATAAAAAAGTTCTCAGTTTTGTCTCTATGGTTTGTTTCCTCTTCAAATAGCCCTAGGCACACTGGGGAAAAGCACATTCATTCAGAGGGGTTGCCAAGCTTCTAAGAAATAACGAGTTTCCGAAATACCAGCAAATATTTTTTCACCCAATCTTGATGATACGTGGTGGTAATGATCAGTACACAAATGCCACTTGGCTCACCAAATTGTGTTCTTCTATGTTGAAGCGTTCGTTTACAGTAGCAGTTTTTATTTTTAGGTTTTACTCTGTTCTCTCCCATATAGATAGATGAATTTGGAACTCTAAATCCAACATGGTTGTAGTAGCTCTTTGAAACTTGACAAAATAAAGGAGTTCTCAGTTTTGTCTCTATGGTTTGTTTCCTCTCAAGTAGCCCTAGGCACAAACTGTAGAACACTGTAGAACAGCACTTTCATTGAAAGGGGTTGCCAAGCTTCTAAGAATTAATGAGTTTCCGAAATACCAGCAAATATTTTTTCACCCAATCTTGATTATACTTGGTGGTAATGATCAGTACACAAATCACACTTGGCTCACCAATTTTGTTCTTCTAGGTTGAAGCGTTCTTTTACAGTAGCAGTTTTTATTTTTAGGTTTCCCTCTGTTCGCTCCTATATAGATAGATGAATTTGGAACTCTAAATCCAACATGGTTTGTAGTAGCTCTTTGAAACTTGACAAAATAAAGGAGTTCTCAGTTTTGTCTCTATGATTTGTTTCTTCTTCAAGTAGCCCTAAGCAGAAACTGGGGAAAAGCACTTTCATTGAAAGGTTTTGCAAAGCTCCCAAAAATTACGGGTTGCCGAAATACCGGCAAATATTTTTTCACCCAATCTTGATGATACTTGGTGGTAATTACAAATACACAAATCCCACTTGGCTCACCAAATTTTTCTCTTCGAGTTTGAAGCGTTCGTTTACAAGTGCAGTTTTTTATTTTTAGGTTTCCCTCTGTTCTCTCCTATATAGATAGATGAATTTGGAACTCTAAATCCAACATGGTTTGTAGTAGCTCTTTGAAACTTGACAAAATAAAGGAGTTCTCAGATTTGTCTCTATGATTTGTTTCCTCCTCAAGTATCCCTAAGCAGAGACTGTGGAAAAGCACTTTCATTGAAAGGGGTTGCCAAGCTTCCAAGAATTACAAGTTTCCGAAATATCAGCAGATAGTTTTTCACCGAATCTTGATGATACTTGGTGTTAATGACAAGTACACAATCCCACTTGACTCACCAAATTTTGTTCTTCGAGGTTGAAGCGTTCGTTTACAGTAGCAGTTTTTATTTTAGGGTTCACTCAGTTCTCTCCTATATAGATAGATGAATTTGGAACTCTAAATCCAACATGGTTTGTAGTACCTCTTTGAAACTTCATAAAATAAAGGAGACCTCAGTTTGTCTCTATGATTAGTTTCCTCTTCAAGTAGCCCTAGCACAGACTGTGGAAAAGCACTTTCATTGAGAGGGTTTCCCAGGCTTCTAAGGAATAACGAGTTTCCAAAATACCAGCAAATATTTTTTCACCCAATCTTGATGATACGTTTTGGTAATGATCAGTAACAAGTGCCACTTGGCTCACCAAATTTTGTTCTTCTAGGTTGAAGCGTTCGTTTACAGTAGCTGTTTTTATTTTTTGGTTTCACTCTGTTCTCTTCTATATAGATAGATAAATTTGGAACTCTAAATGCAACATGGTTTTTAGTAGCTCTTTGAAACTTGACAAAATAAATTAGTTCTCAGTTTTGTCTCTATGATTTGTTCCTCCTCAAGTATCCCTAAGCAGAGACTGTGGAAAAGCATTTTCATTGAAAGGGGTTGCCAAACTTCCATGAAATTACGAGTTCCGAAATACCAGCAAATATTTTTTCACCCAATTTGATGATACTTGGTGGTATTGATCAGTACAACATCCCACTTGACTCACCAAATTTGTTCTTCTATGTTGAACCATTCGTCGACAGTAGCAGTTTTTATATTTAATTTTCACTCTGTTCTCTTCTATATAGATAAGATGAATTTGGAACTCTAAATCCAACATGGTTTGTAGTAGCTCTTTGAAACTTGACAAAAAAAGTAGTTCTCAGTTTTGTCTCTATGATTTGTTTCCTCTTTAAGTAGCCCTAAGAGATACTGTGGGAAAAGCCCTTTCATTGAAAGGAGTTGCCATGCTTCCAAGAAATTATGAGTTTACGAAATACCAGCAAATATTTTTTCACTCAATCTTGACGATACCTGGTGGTAATGACAAGTACACAAATCCGCTTGGCTTACCAAATTTTGTTCTTCTAGGTTAAAGCGTTCGTTTACTGTAGAAGTTTTATTTTTAGGTTTCACTTTGTTCTCTAATATATAGATAGATGAATTTGAAACTATAAATCCAACATGGTTTGTAGTAGCTCTTTGAAACTTGACAAAATAAACGAGTTCTCACTTTTGTCTCTATGGTTTTGTTTCCTCTTAAAGTAGCCCTAGGCACAGACTGGGGAAAAGCACTTGCATTGAGAGGGTTTGCCAAACTTCTAAGAAATAACGAGTTTCCGAAATACCAGCAAATATTTTTTCACCCAATCTTGGATGATACTTGGGGGTAATGATCAGTACAAAAATACCACTTGGCTCACCAAATTGTGTTCTTCTAGTTTTAAGTGTTCGTCTACAGTAGTAGTTTTTATATTTAGGTTTTACTCTGTTCGCTCTTATGTTGATAATTGAATTTGGAACTCTAAATCCCACATGGTTTGTAGTAGCTCTTTGAAACTAGACAAAATAAAGGAGATCTCAGTTTTGTCTCTATGGTTTGTTTCCTCTTCAAGTAGCCCTAGGTACAGACTGTGGAAAAGCACTTTCATTGAGAGGGTTTCCCAAGCTTCTAAGTAATAACGAGTTCCGAAATACCAGCAAATATTTTTTCACCCAATCTTGATGATACTTGGTGTAATGATCAGTACACAAATCCCACTTGGCTCACTAAATTTTATTCTTCTAGGTTGAAGCGTTAGTTTACAGTAGCAGTTTATTTTCAGGTTACCCTCTTTCTCTCCTATACAGATAGATGAATTTGGAACTCTAAATTAAAACATGGTTTGTCGTAGCTCTTTGAAACATGACAAAATAAAGGAGTTCTCAGTTTTTTCTCTATGATATGTTTCCTCTTCAAGTAGCCCTAAGGAGAAACTGGGGAAAAGCACTTTCATTGAAAGGGTTTGCCAAGCTCCCAAAAAATTACGGGTTTCCAAAATACCAGCAAATATTTTTTTACACAATCTTGATGATACTTGGTGGTAATTACAAACACACAAATCCCACTTGGCTCACCAAATTTTGCTCTTCTAGGTTGAAGCGTTCGTTTACAAGAGCAGTTAATATTTTAGGTTTCCCTCTGTTCTCTCCTATATAGATAGATGAATTCAGAACACTAAATCCAACATGTTTTGTAGTAACTCTTTGAAACTTGACAAAATGAAGGAGTTCTCAGTTTTGTCTCTATGTTTTGTTTCCTCTTCAAGTAGTCCTAGGCACAGACTGTGCAAAAGCATTTTCATTGGGAGGGGTTGTCAGGCTTCTAAGAAATAACGAGTTTTCCGATATACCAGCAAATATTTTTTCACCCAATCTTGATGATCCGTGGTGGTAATGATCAATACACAAATGCCACTTGGCTCACTAAATTGTGTTCTTCAAGGATGAAGCATTCATTTACAGTAGCAGTTTTTATTTTTAGGTTTCACTCTGTTCTGTCCCATATAGATAGATGAAATTGGAACTAGAAATCCAACATGGTTTGTGGTAGCTCTTTGAAACTTGACAAAATAAAGGAGTTCTCAGTTGTGTCTCTATGGTTTGTTTCCTCTTCATGCCCCCTAAGCAGAAACTGGGGAAAAGCACTTTCATTGACAGGGTTTGCCAAGCTCCCAAAAAATTACGGGTTTCCGAAATACCAGCAAATATTTTTTCACCCAATCTTGATGATACTTGGTGGTAATTACAAATACACAAGTCCCATTTGGCTCCCCAAATTTTGCTCTTCTAGGTTGAAGCGTTCGTTTACAAGAGCAGTTTTTATTTTTAGGTTTCCCTCTGTTCTCTCCTATATAGATAGATGAATTTGGAACTCTATATCCAACATGGTTTGTAGAAGCTTTTTGAAACTTGACGAAATAAAAATGTTCTCAGTTTTGTCTCTATGGTTTGTTTCCTCTTCAAGTAGCCCTAAGCAGAGACTGTGGAATAGCACTTTCATCGAAAGGGGTTGCCAAGCTTCCAAGAAATTAAGAGTTTCGAAATACCAGCAAATATTTTTTCACCCAATCTTGATGATACTTGGTGGTAATTATAAGTACACAAATCCCACTTGGCTCACCAAATTTTGTTCTTCTAGGTTGAAGCGTTCGTTTACAGTAGCTGTTTTTCTTTTTTGGTTTCACTCTGTTCTCTCCTATATAGATAGATGAATATAAAACACTAAATCCAACATGGTTTGAGTAGCTCCTTGAAACTTGACAAAATAAAAAAGTTCTCAGTTTTGTCTGTATGGTTTGTTTCCTCTTCAAGTAGCCCTAGGCACAGACTGTGGAAAAGCACTTTCATTGAGAGTTGTTGCCAAGCTTCTAAGAAATAACGAGTTTCCAAAATACCAGCAAATATTTTTTCACAATATCTTGATGATACTGGTGGTAATGATCAGTACACAAATCCCACTTGACTCAAAATTTGGTTCTTCTAGGTTGAAGCGTTCGTTTACAGTAGCAGTTTATATTTTTAAGTGTTCCTCTGTTCTCTCCTATATAGATAGATGAATTTGGAACTCTAAATCCAACATGGTTTGTAGTAGCTCTTTGAAACTTGACATAATAAAGGAGTTCTCAGTTTTGTCTCTATGATTTGCTTCCTCCTCAAGTATCCCTAAGCAGAGACTGTGGAAAAGCACTTTCATTAAAAGGGGTTGCCAAGCTTCCAAGAAATTACGAGTTTCCGAAATACCAGCAAACACTTTTTCACCCAATCTGGATGATACTTGGTGTTAATGACAAGTAAACAAATCCCACTTGGCTCACCAAATTTTGTTCTTCTAGGTTGAAGCGTTCATTTACAGTAGCAGTTTTTATTTTTAGGTTTCACTCAGTTCTCTCCTAAATAGATAGATGAATTTGGAACTCTAAATCCAACATGGCTTGTAGTACCTCTTTGAAACTTCATAAAATAAAGGAGACCTCAGTTTTGTCTCTATGATTTGTTTCCTCTTCAAGTAGCCCTAGGCACAGACTGTGGAAAAGCACTTTCATTGAGAGGGTTTCCCAAGCTTCTAAGGAATAACGAGTTTCCAAAATACCAGCAAATATTTTTTCACGCAATCTTGATGATACGTTTTGGTAATGATCAGTACACAAATGCCACTTGGCTCACCAAATTTTGTTCTTCTAGGTTGAAGCGTTCGTTTACAGTAGCTGTTTTTATTTTTTGGTTTCACTCTGTTCTCTTTTATATAGGTAGATGAATTCGGAACTCTAAATCCAACATGGTTTGTAGTAGCTCTTTGAAACTTGACAAAATAAAGGCGTTCTCAGTTTTGTCTCTATGATTTGTTTCCTCCTAAAGTATCCCTAAGCAGAGACTGTGGAAAAGCACTTTCATTGAAAGGGGTTGCCAAGCTTTCAAGAAATTACGAGTTTTCTGAAATACCAGCAAACAGTTTTTCACCCAATCTTGATGATACTTGGTGTTAATGACAAGTACACATATCCCACTTGGCTCACCAAATTTTGTTCTTCGAGGTTGAAGCGTTCGTTTACAGTAGCAGTTTTTATTTTTAGGTTTCACTCACTTCTCTCCTATATAGATAGATGAATTTGGAACTTTTAATCCAATATGGTTTGTAGTAGCTCTTTGAAACTTGACAAAATAAAAGTGTTCTCAGTATTGTCTCTATGGTTTGTTTCCTCTTCATGTAGCCCTAGGCACAAACTGTAGAAAAGTACTTTCATTGAAAGGAGTTGCCAAGCTTCTAAGAAATAACGAGTTTTAGAAATACCAGCAAATATTTTTTCACCCTGTCTTGATGATACGTTGTGGTAATGATCACTACACAAGTCCAACTTGGCTCACAAATTGTGTTCTACTAGGTTGAAGCGTTCATTTGCAGTAGCAGTTTTTATTTTTAGGTTTCACTCTGTTCTCTCCCATATAGATAGATGAATTTGGAACTCTAAATCCAACATGGTTTGTAGTAGCTCTTTGAAACTTGACAAAATAAAGGAGTTCTCAGTTTTGTCTCTATGGTTTGTTTGCTCTTCAAGTAGCCCTAGGCATAGACTGTGGAAAAGCACTTTCATTGAAATGGTTGCCAAGCTTCCAAGAAATAAAGAGTTTCCGAAATACTAGCAAATATTTTTTCACCCAATCTTGATGATCCGTGGTGGTAATGATCAGTACACAAATGCCACTTGGCTCACTAAATTGTGTTCTTCAAGGATGAAGCGTTCATTTACAGTAGCAGTTTTTATTTTTAGGTTTCACTCTGTTCTCTCACATATAGATAGATGAATTTGGAACTCTAAATCCAACATGGTTTGTAGTAGCTCTTTGAAACTTGACAAAATAAAGGAGTTCTCACTTTTGTCTCTATGGTTTGTTTCCTCTTCAAGTAGCCCTAAGCAGAAACTGGGGAAAAGCACTTTCATTGAAAGGGTTTGCCAAGCTCCCAAAAAAATTACGGGTTTCCGAAATACCAGCAAATATATTTTCACCCAATCTTGATGATACTTGGTGGTAATTACAAGTACACAATTCCCACGTGGCTCACCAAATTTTGTTCTTCTAGGTTGAAGCGTTCGTTCACAGTAGCAGTTTTATATTTTTAGATTTCCTTCTGTTCTCTCCTATATAGATAGCTGAATTTGGAACTCTAAATCCAACATGGTTTGTAGTAGCTATTTGAAACTTGACAAAATAAAGGAGTTCTCAGTTTTTTCTCTATGATTTGTTTCCTCTTCAAGTAGCCCTAAGCAGAGACTGTGGAAAAGCACTTTCATTGAGAGTTGTTGCCAAGCTTCTAAGAAATAATGAGTTTCCAAAATACCAGCAAATATTTTTCACCCAATCTTGATGATACTGGTGGTAATGATCAGTACACAAATTCCACTTGACTCACCAAATTTGGTTCGTCTAAATTGAAGCGTTCGTTTACAGTAGCAGTTTATATTTTTAGGTGTCCCTCTGTTCTCTTCTATATAGATAGATGAATCTGGAACTCTAAATGCAACATGGTTTGTAGTAGCTCTTTGAAACTTGACAAAATAAAGGAGTTCTCAGTTTTGTCTCTATGATTTGTTTCCTCCTCAAGTATCCCTAAGCAGAGACTGTGGAAAAGCACTTTCATTGAAAGGGGTTGCCAAGCTTCCATGAAATTACGAGTTTCCGAAATACCAGAAAACAGTTTTTCACCCAATCTTGATGATACTTGGTGTCAATGACAAGTACACAAATTTAACTTGGCTCACCAAATTTTGTTCTTTGAGGTTGAAGCGTTCGTTTACAGTAGCAGTTTTTATTTTTAGGTTTCACTCAGTTCTCTCCTATATAGATAGATGAATTTGGAACTCTAAATCCAACATGGTTTGTAGTACCTCTTTGAAACTTCATAAAATAAAGGAGACCTCAGTTTTGTCTCTGTTGTGTGTTTCCTCTTCAAGTAGCCCTTGGCACACACTGTGGAAAAGCACTTTCATTATAGGGTTTCAATACTTCTAAGAAATAACGAGTTTCCGAAATACCAGCAAATATTTTTTCACCCAATCTTGATGATACTTGGTGGTAATGATCAGTACACAAATCCCACTTGGCTCACTAAATTTTATTCTTCTAGGTTGAAGCGTTAGTTTACAGTAGCAGTTTATATTTTCAGGTTACCCTCTTTTCTCTCCTATATAGATAGATGAATTTGGAACTCTATAAATTAAACATGGTTTGTCGTAGCTCTTTGAAACATGACAAAATAAAGGAGTTCTCAGTTTTTTCTCTATGATATGTTTCCTCTTCAAGTAGCCCTAAGGAGAAACTGGGGAAAAGCACTTTCATTGAAAGGGTTTGCCAAGCTCCCAAAAAATTACGGGTTTCCGAAATACCAGCAAATATTTTTTTACACAATCTTGATGATACTTGGTGGTAATTACAAACACACAAATCCCACTTGGCTCACCAAATTTTGCTCTTCTAGGTTGAAGCGTTCGTTTACAAGAGCAGTTTATATTTTTAGGTTTCCCTCTGTTCTCTCCTATATAGATAGACAAATTTGGAACTCTAAATCCAACATGGTTTGTAGTAGCTCTTTGAAACTTCATACAATAAAGGAGACCTCAGTTTTGTCTCTGTTGTTTGTTTTCTCTTCAAGTAGCCGTAGGCACAGACTGTGGAAAAGCACTTTCATTATAGGGTTTCCCAAGCTTCTAAGAAATAACGAGTTTCCGAAATACCAGCAAATATTTTTCACCCAATCTTGATGATACGTGGTGGTAATGATCAGTACACAAATGCCACTAGGCTCACCAAATTTTGTTCTTCTAGGTTGAAGCGTTCGTTTACAGTAGCTGTTTTTATATTTTGGTTTCACTCTGTTCTCTTTTATATAGATAGATGAATTCAGAACTCTAAATCCAACATGTTTTGTAGTAACTCTTTGAAACTTGACAAAATGAAGGAGTTCTCAGTTTTGTCTCTATGTTTTGTTTCCTCTTCAAGTAGTCCTAGGCACAGACTCTGCAAAACCACTTTCATTGGGAGGGGTTGCCAGGCTTCTAAGAAATAACGAGTTTCCGATATACCAGCAAATATTTTTTCACCCAATCTTGATGATACTTGGTGGGAATGACAAGTACACAAATCCCACTTGGCTCACCACATTTTGTTCTTCTAGGTTGAAGCGTTTGTTTACAGTAGCAGTTTTTATTGTTAGGTTTCCCTCTGTTCTCTCCTATAAAGATAGATGAATTTGGAACTCTAAATCAAACATGGTTTGTAGTAGCTCTTTGAAACTTGACAAAATAAAAAAGCTCAAACTTTTGTCTCTATGGTTTGTTTCCTTTTCAAATAGCCCTAGGCACAGACTGGGGAAAAGCACATTCATTGAGAGGGTTTGCCAAGCTTCTAAGAAATAACGAGTTTCCGAAATACCAGCATATATTTTTTCACCCAATATTGATGATACGCGGTGGTAATCAGTACACAAATGCCACTTGGCTCAGCAAATTGTGTTCTTCTATTTTGAAGCGTTCGTTTACAGTAGCAGTTTTTATTTTTATGTTTCACTGTGTTCTCTCCCATATAGATAGATGAATTTGGAACTCTAAATCCAATATGGTTTGTAGTAGCTTTTTGAAACTTGACCAAATAAAGGAGTTCTCAGTTTTGTCTCTATGGTTTGTTTCCTCTTCAAGTAGCCCTAGGCACAAAGTGTAGAACAGCACTTTCATTGAAAGGGGTTGCCAAGCTTCTAAGAAATAACGAGTTTCCGAAATACCAGCAAATATTTTTTCACCCAATCTTGATGAAACTTGGTGGTAATGATCAGTACACAAATCCCACTTGGCTCACCAAATTTTGTTCTTCTAGGTTGAAGCGTTCGTTTACAGTAGCAGTTTTATTTTTAGGTTTCCCTCTGTTCTCTCCTATATAGATAGATGAATTTGGAACTCTAAATCCAACATGGTTTGTAGTAGCTCTTTGAAACTTGACAAAATAAAGGAGTTCTCAGTTTTGTCTCTATAATTTGTTTCCTCTTCAAGTAGCCCTAAGGAGAAACATGGGAAAAGCACTTTCATTGAAAGGGTTTGCCAAGCTCCCAAAAAATTACGGGTTTCTGAAATACCAGCAAATATTTTTTCACCCAATCTTGATGATACTTGGTGGTAATGACAAGTACACAAATCCCACTTGGCTCACAAAATTTTGCTCTTCTAGGTTGAAGCGTTCGTTTACAATGGCAGTTTTTATTTTTAGGTTTCCCTCTGTTCTCTCCTATATAGATAGATGAATTTGGAACACTAAAATCTTTGAAAACTCTTTGAAACTTGACAAAATAAAACTCTTTGAAACTTGACAAAATAAAAAAGCTCTAACTTTTATCTCTATGGTTTGTTTCCTTTTCAAATAGCCCTAGGCACAGACTGGGTAAAAGCACATTCATTGAGAGGGTTTGCCAAGCTTCTAAGAAATAACGAGTTTCCGAAATAACAACAAATATTTTTTCGCCCAATATTGATGATACTTGGTGGTAATGACAAGTACACAAATCCCACTTGGCTCACAAAATTTTGCTCTTCTAGTTTGAAGCGTTCGTTTACAGTAGCAGTTTTTATTTTTAGGTTTCACTCTGTTCTCTCCTATAAAGATAGATGAATTTGGAACTCTAAATCCAATATGGTTTGTAGTAGCTTTTTGAAACTTGACCAAATAAAGGAGTTCTCAGTTTTGTCTCTATGGTTTGTTTCCTCTTCAAGTAGCCCTAGGCTGAAACTGTGGAAGAGCACGTTCATTGAATGGGGTTGCCAAGCTTCTAAGAAATAACGAGTTTCCGAAATACCAGCAAATAATTTTTCAACCAATCGTGATGATACTTGGTGGTAATGACAAGTACACAAATCCCACTTGGCTCACCAATTTTTGTTCTTCTAGGTTGAATCGTTCGTCTACAGTAGCAGTTTTTATATTTACATTTCACTCTGTTCTCTCTTTATAGATAGATGAATTTGGAACTTTAAATCCAACATGGTTTGTAGTAGCTTTTTGAAACTTGAAAAAATAAAATAGTTCTCAGTTTTGTCTCTATGGTTTGTTTCTTCGTCAAGTAGCCCTAGGCCCAGACTGTGGAAAAGCACTTTCATTGAGAGGGGTTGCCAAGCTTCTAAGAAATAATGAGTTGTCAAAATAACAGCAATATTTTTCACCCAATCTTGAGGATACGTGGTGGTAATGATCAGAACACAAATCCCAATTAGCTCACCGAATTGTGTTGTTCTAGGTTGAAGTGTTCCTTTACTGTAGCAGTTTATACTTTCAGGTTTCCCTCTGTTCTCTCATATATAGATAGCTGAAATTGGAACTCTAAATCCAGCATGGTTTGTAGTAGCGCGTTGAAACTTGACAAAAAAAAGTAGTTCCCAGTTTTGTCTCTATGATTTGTTTTCTCTTCAAGTAGCCCTAAGCAGAGACTGTGGAAAAGCACTTTCATTGAAAGGAGTTGCCAAGCTTCCAAGAAATTACGAGTTTCTGAAATACCAGCAAATACTGTTTCACAAAATCTTGATTATACGTGGTCGTAATGACAAGTACACAAATCACACTTGGCTCACCAAATTTTGTTCTTCTAGGTTGAAGCGTTCGTTTACAGTAGCAGTTTTTATTTTTATGTTTCACTCTGTTCTCTCCTATATAGATAGATGAATTTGGAATTCTAAATCCAAAATGGTTTGTAGTAGCTCTTTGAAACTTGACAAAATTAAGGAGTTCTCAGTTTTGTCTCTATGGTTTGTTTCCTATTCCAGTAGCCCTAGGCACAAACTGTGGAAGAACACGTTCATTGAAAGGGGTTGCCAAGCTTCTAAGAATTAACGAGTTTCCGAAATACCAGCAAATATTTTTTCACCCAATCTTGATGATACTTGGTGGTAATGACAAGTACACAAATCCCACTTGGCTCACCAAATTTTGTTCTTCTAGGTTGAAGCGTTCATTTACAGTGGCAGTTTTTATTTTTAGGTTTCCCTCTGTTCTCTCCTATATAGATAGATGAATTTGGAACTCTAAAATCAACATGGTTTGTAGTATTTCTCTGAAACTTGACAAAATAAATGAGTTCTCAGTTTTGTCTCTATGGTTTGTTTCCTCTTCAAGTAGACCTAGGCACAGACTGTGAAAAAGCACTTTCATTGAGAGATTTAGCCAAGCTTCTAAGAAATAAGGAGTTTCCAAAATATAAGCAAATATTTTTTCCCCCAATCTTTATGATACTGATGGTAATGATCAGTACACAAATCCACTTGACTCACCAAAATTGGTTCTTCTAGGTTGAAGCGTTCGTTTACAGTAGCAGTTTATATTTTTAGGTGTCCCTCTGTTCTCTCCTATATAGATAGATGAATTTGGAACTCTAAATACAACATGGTTTGTAGTAGCTCTTTGAAACTTGAGAAAATAAAGGCGTTCTCAGTTTTGTCTTTATACATTGTTTCCTCTTCAAGTAGCACTAGGCACAGAGTGTGGAAAAGCACTTTCATTGAGAGGGGTTGCCAAGCTTCTAAGACATAACGAGTTTCCGAAATACCAGCAAATATTTTTTCACGCAATCTTGATGATACGTGGTGGTAATGATCAGTACACAAATTCCACTTGGCTCACCAAATTGTGTTCTTCTCGGTTGAAGCGTTCATTTACAGTAGCAGTTTTTATTTTTAGGTTTCACTCTGTTCTCTCCTATATAGATAGATCAATTTGGAACTCTAAATCCAACATGGTTTGTAGTAGCTCTTTGAAACTTGACAAAATTAAGGAGTTCTCAGTTTTGTCTCTATGGTTTGTTTCCTATTCCAGTAGCCCTAGGCACAAACTGTGGAAGAACACGTTCATTGAAAGGGGTTGCCAAGCTTCTAAGAATTAACGAGTTTCCGAAATACCAGCAAATATTTTTTCACCCAATCTTGATGATACTTGGTGGTAATGACAAGTACACAAATCCCACTTGGCTCACCAAATTTTGTTCTTCTAGGTTGAAGCGTTCATTTACAGTGGCAGTTTTTAATTTTTAGGTTTCCCTCTGTTCTCTCCTATATAGATAGATGAATTTGGAACTCTAAAATCAACATGGTTTGTAGTATTTCTCTGAAACTTGACAAAATAAATGAGTTCTCAGTTTTGTCTCTATGGTTTGTTTCCTCTTCAAGTAGACCTAGGCACAGACTGTGAAAAAGCACTTTCATTGAGAGATTTAGCCAAGCTTCTAAGAAATAAGGAGTTTCCAAAATATAAGCAAATATTTTTTCCCCCAATCTTTATGATACTGATGGTAATGATCAGTACACAAATCCCACTTGACTCACCAAAATTGGTTCTTCTAGGTTGAAGCGTTCGTTTACAGTAGCAGTTTATATTTTTAGGTGTCCCTCTGTTCTCTCCTATATAGATAGATGAATTTGGAACTCTAAATACAACATGGTTTGTAGTAGCTCTTTGAAACTTGAGAAAATAAAGGCGTTCTCAGTTTTGTCTTTATACATTCTTTCCTCTTCAAGTAGCACTAGGCACAGAGTGTGGAAAAGCACTTTCATTGAGAGGGGTTGCCAAGCTTCTAAGACATAACGAGTTTCCGAAATACCAGCAAATATTTTTTCACGCAATCTTGATGATACGTGGTGGTAATGATCAGTACACAAATTCCACTTGGCTCACCAAATTGTGTTCTTCTCGGTTGAAGCGTTCATTTACAGTAGCAGTTTTTATTTTTAGGTTTCACTCTGTTCTCTCCTATATAGATAGATCAATTTGGAACTCTAAATCCAACATGGTTTGTAGTAGCTCTTTGAAACTTGACAAAATAAAGGAGTTCTCAGTTTTGTCTCTATGATTTGTTTCCTCTTCAAGTAGCCCTAGGCTCAAACTGTGGAAGAGCACGTTCATTGAAAGGGGTTGCCAAGCTTCTAAGAAATAACGAGTTTCCGAAATACCAGCAAATAATTTTTCAACCAATCTTGATGATACTTGGTGGTAATGACAAGTACACAAATCCCACTTGGCTCACCAAATTTAGTTCTTCTAGTTTGAAGCGTTCGTTTACAGTAGCAGTTTTTATTCTTAGGTTTCTCTCAGTTCTCTCTTATATAGATAGATGAATTTGGAACTCTAAATTCAACATGGTTTGTTGTACCTATTTGAAACTTCATAAAATAAAATAGTCTCAGCTTTGTCTCTATGGTTTGTTTCTTCGACAAGTAGCCCTAGGCCCAGACTGTGGAAAAGCACTTTCATTGAGAGGGGTTGCCAAGCTTCTAAGAAATAATGAGTTGTCAAAATAACAGCAAATATTTTTTCACCCAATCTTGAGGATACGTGGTGGTAATGATCAGAACACAAATCCCAATTAGCTCACTGAATTGTGTTGTTCTAGGTTGAAGTGTTCCTTTACAGTAGCAGTTTATTACTTTTAGGTTTCCTCTGTTCTCTCATATATAGATAGCTGAAATTGGAACTCTAAATCCAGCATGGTTTGTAGTAGCACGTTGAAACTTGACAAAAAAAAGTAGTTGCCAGTTTTGTCTCTATGATTTGTTTTCTCTTCAAGTAGCCCTAAGCAGAGACTGTGGAAAAGCACTTTGATTGAAAGGAGTTGCCAAGCTTCCAAGAAATTACGAGTTTCTGAAATACCAGCAAATACTGTTTCACCCAATCTTGATTATACGTGGTGGTAATGAAAAGTACACAAATCACACTTGGCTCACCAAATTTTGCTTTTCTAGGTTGATGCGTTCGTTTACAAGAGCAGTTTTTATTTTTAGGTTTCCCTCTGTTCTCTCCTATATAGATAGATGAATTTGGAACTCTAAATCCAACATAGTTTGTAATAGCTCTTTGAAACTTGACAATACAAAGTAGTTCTCAGTTATGTCTCTATAGTTTGTATAGTCTTCAAGTAGCCCTAAGCAGAGACTGTGGAAAAGCACTTTCATTGACAGGGGTTGCCAAGCTTCCAAAAAATTGCGAGTTTCTGAAATACCAGCAAATATTTTTACACCCAATCTTGATGATACGTGGTGGTAATGACAAGTACACAAATCCCACTTGGCTCACCAAATTATGTTCTTCTAGTTTGAAGCGTTCGTCTACAGTAGCAGTTTTTATATTTAGGTTTCCCTCTGTTCTCTCCTATATAGATAGATGAATATGGAACTCTAAATCCAACATGTTTTGTAGTAGCTCTTAGATACTTGACAAAAAAAAGAGGTCTCAGTTTTGTCTCTATGGTTTGTTTCCTCTTCAAGTAGCCCTAAGCTGAAACTGTGGAAAAGCACTTTCAATAAAAGGGGTTGCCAAGCTTCCAAGAAATTACGAGTTTCCAAAATACCTGCAAATATTTATTCACCCAATGTTGATGATACTTGGTGGTAATGATCAGTATAAAAATCCCACTTCGCTCACCAAATTTCGTTCTTCTAGGTTGAAGCGTTCGTCTACAGTAGCAGTTTTTATATTTAGGTTACCCTCTGTTCTCTCCTATATAGAGAGATGAATTTGGATCTCTAAATCCAACATGGTTTGTAGTAGCTCTTTGAAACTTGACAAAATAAAGCAGTTCTCAGTTTTGTCTCTATGATTTGTTTCCTCTTCAAGTAGCCCTAAGCAGAGACTGTGGAAAAGCACTTTCATTGAAAGGGGTTGCCAAGCTTCTAAGAAATAACGAGTTTCCGAAATACCAGCAAATATTTTTTCACCCAATCTTGATGATAATGGTGGTAATGACAAGTACACAATTCCCACTTGGCTCACCATATTTTGTTCTTCTAGGTTGAAGCGTTCGTTTACAGTAGCAGTTTATATTTTAAGGTTTCCCTCTATTCTCTCCTATACAGGTAGATGAATTTGGAACTCTAAATCCAACATGGTTTGTAGTAGCTCTTTGAAACTTGACAAAAAAAAGGAGTTATCAGTTTTGTCTCTATGGTTTGTTTCCTCTTCAAGTAGCCCTAGGCACAGACTGTGGAAAAGCACTTTCATTGAGAGGGGTTGCCAAGCTTCTAAGAAATAACGAGTTTTCGAAATGCCAGGAAATATTTTTTTACCCAATCTTGGTGATACTTGGTGGTAATGATCAGTCCACAAATCGCACTTGGCTCAACAAATTTTGTTCTTCTAGGTTTAAGCGTTCGTCTACAGTAGCAGTTTTTATATTTATGTTTCACTCTGTTCTCTCTTATATAGATAGATGAATTTATAACTCTAAATCCAACATGCTTTGTAGTAGCTCTTTGAAACTTGACACAATACAGGAGTTCTCAGTATTGTCCCTATAGTTTGTTTCCACTTCACGTAGCCCTAGGCACAGACTGTGGAAATGCACTTTCATAGAAAGGGGTTGCCAAGCTTCCAAGAAATAACGAGTTTCTGAAATACCAACAAATATTTCTTCACCCAATCTTGATGATACTTGGTGGTAATGATCAGTACACAAATCCCACTTTGCCACCAAAATTTGTTTTTCTAGGTTTAAGAGTTCGTCTACAGTAGCAGTTTTTATATTTAGGTTTCACTCTGTTCTCTCTTATATAGATAGATAATTTGGAAGTCTAAATCCAACATGGTTTGTAGTACCTGTTTGTAACTTGAGACAATAAAGGAGTTCTCAGTTTTATCTCTAAGGTTTGTTTCCTCTTCAAGTAGCCATATGCACAGACTGTGGAAAAGCACTTTCATTGCGAGGGGTTGCCAAGCTTCTACGAAATAATGAGTTTCCGAAACACCAGCAAATATTTTTTCACTCAATCTTGATGATACTTGGTGATAATGATAAGTCCACAAATCGCACTTGGCTCAACAAATTTTATTCTTCTAGGTTTAAGCGTTCGTCTACAGTAGCAGTTTTTATATTTAGGTTTCACTCTGTTCTCTCTTATAAAGATAGATGAATTTGGAACTCTAAATCCAACATGGTTTGTAGTAGCTCTTTGAAACTTGACAAAATAAAGGAGTTCTCAGTTTTGTCTCTATGTTTTGTTTCCTCTTCAAGTAGCCGTAGGCAGAGACTGTGGAAAAGCACTTTCATTGAGAGGGGTTGCCAGGCTTCTAAGAAATAACGAGTTTCCGAAATACCAGCAAATATTTTTTCACCCAATCTTGAAGATACTTGGTGGTAATGACAAGAACACAAATCCCACCTGGCTAACCAAATTTTGTTCTTCTAGCTTGAAGCGTTCGTATACAGTAGCAGTTTATATTTTTAGGTTTTCCTCTGTTCTCTCCTATATAGATAGATGAATTTGGAACTCCAAATCCAACATGGTTTGTAGTAGCTCTTTGAAACTTGACAAAATAAAGGAGTTCTCAGTTTTGTCTCTAGGATTTGTTTCCTCTTCAAGTAGCCCTAAGCAGAGACTGTGGATAAGCATTTTCATTGAAAGGGTTTGCCAAGCTCCCAAAAAATACGGGTTTCCGAAATACCAGCAAATATTTTTTCACCCAATCTTGATGATACTTGGTGGTAATGACAAGTACACAAATCCCACTTGGCTCACAAAATTTTGCTCTTCTAGGTTGAAGTGTTCGTTTACAGTAGCAGTTTTTATTTTTAGGTTTCCCTCTGTTCTCTCCTATAAAGATAGATGAATTTGGAACTCTAAATCAAACATGGTTTGTAGTAGCTCTTTGAAACTTCACAAAATAAAAAAGCTCTAACTTTTGTCTCTATTTTTTTGTTTCCTTTTCAAATAGCCCTAGGCACAGACTGGGGAAAAGCACATTCATTGAGAGGGTTTGCCAAGCTTCTAAGAAATAACGAGTTTCCGAAACACCAGCAAATATTTTTTCACCCAATATTGATGATACGCGGTGGTAATGATGAGTACACAACTGCCACTTGGCTCAGCAAATTGTGTTCTTCTATTTTGAAGCGTTCGTTTACAGTAGCAGTTTTTATTTTTAGGTTTCACTCTGTTCTCTCCCATATAGATAGATGAATTTGGAACTCTAAATCCAATATGGTTTGTAGTAGCTTTTTGAAACTTGACCAAATAAAGGAGTTCTCAGTTTTGTCTCTATGGTTTGTTTCCTCTTCAAGTAGCCCTAGGCACAAAGTGTAGAACAGCACTTTCATTGAAAGGGGTTGCCAAGCTTCTAAGAAATAACGAGTTTCCGAAATACCTGCAAATATTTTTTCACCCAATCTTGAGATACTTGGTGGTAATGATCAGTACACAAATCCCACTTGGCTCACCAAATTTTGTTCTTCTAGGTTGAAGCGTTCATTTACAGTAGCAGTTTTTATTTTTAGGTTTCCCTCTTTTCTCTCCTATATAGATAGATGAATTTGGAACTCTAAATCCAACATGGTTTGTAGTAGCTCTTTGAAACTTGACAAAATAAAGGAGTTCTCAGTTTTGTCTCTATAATTTGTTTCCTCTTCAAGTAGCCCTAAGGAGAAACCTGGGAAAAGCACTTTCATTGAAAGGGTTTGCCAAGCTCCCAAAAAATTACGGGTTTCTGAAATACCAGCAAATATTTTTTTCACCCAATCTTGATGATACTTGGTGGTAATTACAAATACACAAATCCCACTTGGCTCACCAAATTTTGCTCTTCTAGGTTGAAGCGTTCGTTTACAGTAGCAGTTTATATTTTTAGGTCTCCCTCTGTTCTCTCCTATATAGATAGATGAATTTGGAACTCTAAATACAACATGGTTTGTAGCAGCTCTTTGAAACTTGACAAAATAAAGGAGTTCTCAATTTTGTCTCTTTGATTTGTTTCCTCTTCAAGTAGCCGTAAGCAGAGACTGTGGAAAAGCACTTTCATTTAAAGGGGTTGCCAAGCTTTCAAGACATTACGAGTTTCCGAAATACCAGCAAATATTTTTTCACCGAATCTTGATGATACTTGGTGGTAATGACAAGTACACAAATCACACTTGGCTCACCAAATTTTGTTCTTCTAGGTTGAAGCGTTCGTTTACAATGGCAGTTTTTATTTTTAGGTTTCCCTCTGTTCTCTCCTATATAGATAGATGAATTTGGAACTCTAAATCCAACATGGTTTGTAGTAGCTATTTGAAACTTGACAAAATAAAGGAGTTCTCAGTTTTGTCTCTATGGTTTGTTTCCTCTTCAAGTAGACCTAGGCACAGACTGTGGAAAAGCACTTTCATTGAGAGTTGTTGCCAAGCTTCTAAGAAATAACGAGGTTCCAAAATATCAGCAAATATTTTTTCACCCAATCTTGATGATACTGATGGTAATGATCAGTATACAAATCCCACTTGACTCACCAAATTTGGTTCTTCTAGTTTGAAGCATTCGTTTACAGTAGCTGTTTTTATTTTTTGGTTTCACTCTGTTCTCTTTTATATGGATAGATGAATTCAGAACTCTAAATCCAACATGCTTTGTAGTAACTCTTTGAAACTTGACAAAATGAAGGAGTTCTCAGTTTTGTCTATATGTTTTGTTTCCTCTTCAAGTAGTCCTAGGCACAGACTGTGCAAAACCAATTTCATTGGGAGGGGTTGCCAGGCTTCTAAGAAATAACGAGTTTCCGATATACCAGCAAATATTTTTTCACCCAATCTTGAAGATACTTGGTGGGAATGACAAGTACACAAATCCCACTTGGCTCACCACATTTTGTTCTTCTAGTTTGAAGCGTTTGTTTACAGTAGCAGTTTATATTTTTGGTTTCCCTCTGTTCTCTCCTATATAAAAAGCTGAATTTGGAACTCTAAATGCAACATGGTTTGTAGTAGCTCTTTGAAACTTGAAAAATAAAGGAGTTCTCAGTTTTGTCTCTATGATTTGTTTCCTCTTTAAGTAGCCCTAAGCAGAGACTAAGGAAAAGCACTTCCATTGAAAGGGTTTGCCAAGCTCCCAAGAAATTACGGGTTTCCGAAATACCAGCAAATATTTTTTCACCCAATCTTGATGATACTTGGTGATAATGACAAGTACACAAATCCCACTTGGCTCACCAAATTTTGCTCTTCTAGGTTGAAGCGTTCGTTTACAGTAGCAGTTTTTATTTTTAGGTTTCCCTCTGTTCTCTCCTATAAAGATAGATGAATTTGGAACTCTAAATCAAACATGGTTTGTAGTAGCTCTTTGAAACTTGACAAAATAAAAAAGCTCTAACTTTTGTCTCTATGGTTTGTTTACTTTTCAAATAGCCCTAGGCACAGACTGGGGAAAAGCACATTCATTGAGAGGGTTTGCCAAGCTTCTAGAAAATAACGAGTTTCCGAAATACCAGCATATATTTTTTCACCCAATATTGATGATACGCGGTGGTAATGATCAGTACACAAATGCCACTTGGCTCAGCAAATTGTGTTCTTCTATTTTGAAGCGTTCATTTATAGTAGCAGTTTTTATTTTTAGGTTTCACTCTGTTCTCTCCGATATAGATAGATGAATTTGGAACTCTAAATCCAATATGGTTTGTAGTAGCTTTTTGAAACTTGACCAAATAAAGGAGTTCTCAGTTTTGTCTCTATGGTTTGTTTCCTCTTCAAGTTGCCCTAGGCTCAAACTGTGGAAGAGCACGTTCATTGAAAGGGGTTGCCAAGCTTCTAAGAAATAACGAGTTTCCGAAATACCAGCAAATAATTTTTCAACCAATCGTGATGATACTTGGTGGTAATGACAAGTACACAAATCCCACTTGGCTCACCAAATTTTGTTCTTCTAGGTTGAATCGTTCGTCTACAGTAGCAGTTTTTATATTTACGTTTCACTCTGTTCTCTCTTATATAGATAGATGAATTTGGAACTTTAAATCCAACATGGTTTGTAGTAGCTTTTTGAAACTTGAAAAAATAAAAGAGTTCTCAGTTTTGTCTCTATGGTTTGTTTCTTCGTCAAGTAGCCCTAGGCCCAGAATGTGGAAAAGCACTTTCATTGAGAGGGGTTGCCAAGCTTCTAAGAAATAATGAGTTGTCAAAATAACAGCAAATATTTTTTCACCCAATCTTGAGGATACGTGGTGGTAATGATCAGAACACAAATCACAATTAGCTCACCGAATTGTGTTGTTCTAGGTTGAAGTGTTCCTTTACAGTAGCAGTTTATACTTTCAGGTTTCCCTCTGTTCTCTCATATATAGATAGCTGAAATTGGAACTCTAAATCCAGCATGGTTTGTAGTAGCGCGTTGAAACTTGACAAAAAAAAGTAGTTCCCAGTTTTGTCTCTATGATTTGTTTTCTCTTCAAGTAGCCCTAAGCAGAGACTGTGGAAAAGCACTTTCATTGAAAGGAGTTGCCAAGCTTCCAAGAAATTACGAGTTTCTGAAATACCAGCAAATACTGTTTCACAAAATCTTGATTATACGTGGTGGTAATGACAAGTACACAAATCACACTTGGCTCACCAAATTTTGTTCTTCTAGGTTGAAGCGTTCGTTTACAGTAGCATTTTTTATTTTTATGTTTCACTCTGTTCTCTCCTATATAGATAGATGAATTTGGAATTCTAATTCCAACATGGTTTGTAGTAGCTCTTTGAAACTTGACAAAATTAAGGAGTTCTCAGTTTTGTCTCTATGGTTTGTTTCCTATTCCAGTAGCCCTAGGCACAAACTGTGGAAGAACACGTTCATTGAAAGGGGTTGCCAAGCTTCTAAGAATTAAAGAGTTTCCGAAATACCAGCAAATATTTTTTCACCCAATCTTGATGATACTTGGTGGTAATGACAAGTACTCAAATCCCACTTGGCTCACCAAATTTTGTTCTTCTAGGTTGAAGCGTTCATTTACAGTGGCAATTTTTATTTTTAGGTTTCCCTCTGTTCTCTCCTATATAGATAGATGAATTTGGAACTCTAAAATCAACATGGTTTGTAGTATTTCTCTGAAACTTGACAAAATAAATGAGTTCTCAGTTTTGTCTCTATGGTTTGTTTCCTCTTCAAGTAGATATAGGCACAGACTGTGGAAAAGAACTTTCATTGAGAGTTGTTGCAAAGCTTCTAAGAAATAAGGAGTTTCCAAAATATCAGCAAATATTTTTTCACCCAATCTTTATGATACTGATTTTAATGATCAGTACACAAATCCCACTTGATTCACCAAATTTGGTTCTTCTAGGTTGAAGCGTTCGTTTACAGTAGCAGTTTATATTTTTAGATGTCCCTCTGTTCTCTCCTATATAGATAGATGAATTTGGAACTCTAAATACAACATGGTTTGTAGTAGCTCTTTGAAACTTGAGAAAATAAAGGCGTTCTCAGTTTTGTCTTTATACATTGTTTCCTCTTCAAGTAGCACTAGGCACAGAGTGTGGAAAAGCACTTTCATTGAGAGGGGTTGCCAAGCTTCTAAGAAATAACGAGTTTCCGAAATACCAGCAAATATTTTTTCACCCAATCTTGATGATACGTGGTGGTAATGATCAGTACACAAATCCCACTTGGCTCACCAAATTGTGTTCTTCTAGGTTGAAGCGTTCGTTTACAGTAGCAGTTTTTATTTTTAGGTTTCACTCTGTTCTCTCCTATATAGATAGATGAATTTGGAACTCTAAATCCAACATGGTTTGTAGTAGCTCTTTGAAACTTGACAAAATAAAGTAGTTCTCAGTTTTGTCTCTATGGTTTGTTTCCTCTTCAAGTAGCCCTAGGCTCAAACTGTGGAAGAGCACGTTCATTGAAAGGGGTTTCCAAGCTTCTAAGAAATAACGAGTTTCCGAAATACCAGCAAATAATTTTTCAACAAATCGTGATGACACTTGGTGGTAATGACAAGTACACAAATCCCACTTGGCTCACCAAATTTAGTTCTTCTAGGTTGAAGCGTTCGTTTACAGTAGCAGTTTTTATTTTTAGGTTTCACTTTGTTCTCTCCTATATAGATAGATTAATTTGGAACTCTAAATACAACATGGTTTGTAGTAGCTCTTTGAAACATGACAAAATAAAGGAGATCTCAGTTTTGTCTCTATGGTTTGTTACCTCTTCAAGTAGCCCTAGACACAGAATGTGGAAAAGCATTTTCATTGTGAGGGGTTGCCAAGCTTCTAAGAAATAAGGAGTTTCCGAAATAGCATCAACTATTTTTTCACCCAATCTTGATGATACTTGGTGGTAATGATCAGTACACAAATCCCACTTGGCTCACCAAATTGTGTTCTTCTAGGTTGTAGCGTTCGTCTACAGTAGCAGTTTTTATAATTAGGTTTCCCTCTGTTCTCTCCTATATAGATAGAGAATATGGAACTCTAAATCCAACATGGTTTGTAGTAGCTCTTAGAAACTTGACAAAAAAAGAGGTCTCAGTTTTGTCTCTATGGTTTGTTTCCTCTTAAAGTAGCCCTAAGCAGAGACTGTGGAAAAGCACTTTCATTGAAAGGGGTTGCCAAGCTTCCAAGAAATTTCGAGTTTCCGAAATACCAGCAAATATTTTTTCAACCAATCTTGATGATACGTGGTGGTAATGACAAGTACACAAATCCCACTTGGCTCACCAAATTTTGTTTTTCAAATTTGAAGCGTTCGTTTACAGTATCAGTTTATATTTTTAGGTTTCCCTCTGTTCTCTCCTATATACGTAGATGAATTTGGAAATCTAAATCCAACATGGTTTGTAGTAGCTCTTTGAAACTTGACAAAATAAAGGAGTTCTCAGTTTTCTCTCTATGGTTTGTTTCTTCTTCAAGTAGCCCAAGGCACAGACTGTGGAAAAGCACTTTCATTGAGAGGGATTGCCAAGCTTCTAAGAAATAAGGAGTTTCTAAAATACCAGCAAACATTTTTTCATCCAATCTTGAAGGTACTTGGTGGTAATGATCAATACAAAAATCCCACTTGGCTCACCAAATTTTGTTCTTCTAGGTTGAAGCGTTCGTCCACAGTAGCAGTTTTTATATTTAGGTTTCCCTCTGTTCTCTCCTATATAGATAGATGAATTTGGAACTCTAAATCCAACATAGTTTGTATTAGCTCTTTGAAACTTGACAATACAAAGTAGTTCTCAGTTATGTCTCTAGGATTTGTTTCCTCTTCAAGTAGCCCTAAGCAGAGACTGTGGATAAGCATTTTCATTGATAGGGTTTGCCAAGCTCCCAAAAAATTACGGGTTTCCGAAATACCAGCAAATATTTTTTCACCCAATCTTGATGATACTTGGTGGTAATTACAAGTACACAAATCCCACTTGGCTCACAAAATTATGCTCTTGTAGGTTGAAGCGTTCGTTTACAAGAGCAGTTTTTATTTTTAGGTTTCTCTCTGTTCTCTCCTATAAGATAGATGAATTAGGAACTCTAAATCCAACATGGTTTGTAGTAGCTCTTTGAAACTTGACAAAATAAAACGTTCTCAGTTTTGTCTCTATGGTTTTTTCCTCTTCAAATAGCCCTAAGCAGATACTGCGGAGAAGCCAAGCTTGCAAGAAATTACGAGTTTCCGAAATACCAGCAAATATTTTTTCACCCAATCTTGATGATACTTGGTGGTAATGACAAGTACACAAATACCACTTGGCTCACCAAATTTTGTTCTTCTAGGTTGAAGCGTTCGTTTACAGTAGCAGTTTATATTTTAGGTTTCCCTCTGTTCTCTCCTATATAGATAGATGAATTTGGAACTCTAAATCCAAATGGTATCTAGTAGCTCTTTGAATCTTGACAAAATAAAGGAGTTCTCAGTTTTGTCTCTATGATTTGTTTCCTCTTCAAGTAGCCCTAAGCAGAGACTGTGGAAAAGCACTGTCATTGAAAGGGTTTGCCAAGCTCAAAAAAAATTACGAGTTTCCGAAATACCAGCAAATATTTTTTCACCCAATCTTGATGATACTTGGTGGTAATGACAAGTACACAAATTCCACTTGGCTCACCAAATTTTGCTCTTCTAGGTTGATGCGTTCGATTACAAGAGCAGTTTTTATTTTTAGGTTTCCCTCTGTTCTCTCCTATATAGATATATGAATTTGGAACTCTAAACCCAACATGGTTTGTAGTAGCTCTTTGAAACTTGACAAAATAAAAATGTTCTCAGTTTTGTCTCTATGATTTGTTTCCTCCTCAAGTATGCCTAAGCAGAGACTGTGGAAAAGCACTTTCATTGAAAGGGGTTGCCAAGCTTCCAAGAAATTAGGAGTTTCCGAAATACCAGCAAACAGTTTTTCACCGAATCTTGATGATACTGGTGATAATGATCAATACACAAATCCCACTTGATCACCAAATTTGGTTCTTCTAGGTTGAACCGTTCGTTTACAGAGGCAGTTCATATTTTTAGGTGTCCCTCTGTTCTCACCTATATAGATAGATGAATTTGGAACTCTAAATACAACATAGTTTGTAGTAGCTCTTTGAAACTTGAAAAAATAAAGGAGTTCTCAGTTTTGTCTCTATGATTTGTTTCCTCTTCAAGTAGCCCTATCCACAGACTGGGGAAAAGCACATTCATTGAGAGGGGTTGCCAAGCTTCTAAGAAATAACGAGTTTCCGAAATACCAGCAAATATTTTTTCACCCAATCTTGATGATACGTGGTGGTAATGATCAGTACACAGATGCCACTTGGCTCACCAAATTGTGTTCTTCTAGGTTGAAGCGTTCGTTTACAGTAACAGTTTTTATTTTTAGGTTTCACTCTGTTCTCTCCCATATAGATAGATGAATTTGGAACTCTAAATCCAACATGGTTTGTAGTAGCTCTTTGAAACTTGACAAAATAAAGGAGTTCTCAGTTTTTTCTCTATGATTTGTTTCCTCTTCAAATGGCCCTAGCCACAGACTGGGGAAAAGCACTTTCATTGAAAGGGGTTGCCAAGCTTCCAAGATATTAGGAGTTTCCGAAATACCAGCAAACAGTTTTTCACCCAATCTTGATGATACTTGGTGTTAATGACAAGTACACAAATCCCACGTGGCTCACGAAATTGTGTTCTTCTAGGTTGAAGTGTTCGTTTTCAGTAGCAGTTTTTATTTTTAGGTTTCACTCTGTTCTCTTTTATATAAATAGATGAATTTGGATCTCTAAATCCAACATGGTTTGTAGTAGCTCTTTGAAACTTGAAAAAATAAAGGAATTCTCAGTTTTGTCTTTGTGATTTGTTTCCTCTTCAAGTATCCCAGGCAGAGACTGTGGAAAAGCACTTCCATTGAAAGGGGTGGCCAAGCTTCCAATATATAATGGGTTTCCGAAATACCAGCAATTTTTTTTTCACCCAATCTTGATGATACTTGGTGGTAATAACAAGTAGACAAATCCCACTTACCTCACCCATTTTTGTTCTTCTAGGTTGAAGCGTTCGTTTACAGTAGCAGTTTTTATTTTTAGGTTTCACTATGTTCTCTCTTATATAGATAGATGAATTTGGAACTCTAAATCCAACATGGTTTGTAGTAGCTATGAAACTTGATAAATGAAGGAGTTCTCAGTTTTGTCTCTATGGATTGTTTCCTCTTCAAGTACACTATGCACACACTGTGAAAAAGCACTTTCATTGAGAGGGGTTGCCAAGCTTCTAAGAAATAACGAGTTTTCGAAATACGAGCAAATATTTTTTCACCCAATCTTGATGATACGTGGTGGTAATGATCAGTACACAAATCCCAATTGGCTCACCAAATTTTGTTCTTGTAGGTTGAAGTGTTCGATTACAAGAGCAGTTTTTATTTTTAGGTTTCCCTCTGTTCTCTCCTATATAGATATATGAATTTGGAACTCTAAACCCAACATGGTTTGTAGTAGCTCTTTGAAACTTGACAAAATAAAAATGTTCTCAGTTTTGTCTCTATGATTTGTTTCCTCCTCAAGTATGCCTAAGCAGAGACTGTGGAAAAGCACTTTCATTGAAAGGGGTTGCCAAGCTTCCAAGAAATTAGGAGTTTCCGAAATACCAGCAAACAGTTTTTCACCCAATCTTGATGATACTGGTGATAATGATCAATACACAAATCCCACTTGATCACCAAATTTGGTTCTTCTAGGTTGAACCGTTCGTTTACAGAGGCAGTTCATATTTTTAGGTGTCCCTCTGTTCTCTCCTATATAGATAGATGAATTTGGAACTCTAAATACAACATATTTTGTAGTAGCTCTTTGAAACTTGAAAAAATAAAGGAGTTCTCAGTTTTGTCTCTATGATTTGTTTCCTCTTCAAGTAGCCCTAGGCATAGACTGGGGAAAAGCACATTCATTGAGAGGGGTTGCCAAGCTTCTAAGAAATAACGAGTTTCCGAAATACCAGCAAATATTTTTTCACCCAATCTTGATGATACGTGGTGGTAATGATCAGTACACAGATGCCACTTGGCTCACCAAATTGTGTTCTTCTAGGTTGAAGCGTTCGTTTACAGTAACAGTTTTTATTTTTAGGTTTCACTCTGTTCTCTCCCATATAGATAGATGAATTTGGAACTCTAAATCCAACATGGTTTGTAGTAGCTCTTTGAAACTTGACAAAATAAAGGAGTTCTCAGTTTTTTCTCTATGGTTTGTTTCCTCTTCAAATGGCCCTAGCCACAGACTGGGGAAAAGCACTTTCATTGAAAGGGGTTGCCAAGCTTCCAAGATATTGGGAGTTTCCGAAATACCAGCAAACAGTTTTTCACCCAATCTTGATGATACTTGGTGTTAATGACAAGTACACAAATCCCACTTGGCTCACGAAATTGTGTTCTTCTAGGTTGAAGTGTTCGTTTTCAGTAGCAGTTTTTATTTTTAGGTTTCACTCTGTTCTCTTTTATATAAATAGATGAATTTGGATCTCTAAATCCAACATGGTTTGTAGTAGCTCTTTGAAACTTGAAAAAATAAAGGAATTCTCAGTTTTGTCTTTGTGATTTGTTTCCTCTTCAAGTATCCCAGGCAGAGACTGTGGAAAAGCACTTCCATTGAAAGGGGTGGCCAAGCTTCCAATATATAATGGGTTTCCGAAATACCAGCAAATTTTTTTTCACCCAATCTTGATGATACTTGGTGGTAATAACAAGTAGACAAATCCCACTTAGCTCACCCATTTTTGTTCTTCTAGGTTGAAGCGTTCGTTTACAGTAGCAGTTTTTATTTTTAGGTTTCACTATGTTCTCTCTTATATAGATAGATGAATTTGGAACTCTAAATCCAACATGATTTGTAGTAGCTATGAAACTTGACAAATGAAGGAGTTCTCAGTTTTGTCTCTATGGATTGTTTCCTCTTCAAGTACACTATGCACACACTGTGAAAAAGCACTTTCATTGAGAGGGGTTGCCAAGCTTCTAAGAAATAACGAGTTTTCGAAATACGAGCAAATATTTTTTCACCCAATCTTGATGATACGTGGTGGTAATGATCAGTACACAAATCCCAATTGGCTCACCAAATTTTGTTCTTGTAGGTTGAAGTGTTCGTTTACAGTAGCAGTTTTTATTTTTATGTTTCCCGCTGTTCTCTCCGATATAGATAGATGAATTTGGAACTCTAAAACCAACATGGTTTGTAGTAGCTCTTTGAAACTTGACAAAATAAAGTAGTACTCAGTTTTGTCTCTATGATTTGTTTCCTCTTCAAGTAGCCCTAAGCAGAGACTGTGGAAAAGCACTTTCATTGAAAGGGTTGGCCAAGCTCCCAAAAAATTACGGATTTCCGAAATACCAGCAAATATTTTTTCACCCAAACTTGATGATACTTGGTGGTAATTACAAGTACACAATTCCCACTTGGCTCACCAAATTTTGTTCTTCTAGGTTGAAGCGTTCGTTTACAGTAGCAGTTTATATTTTAAGGTTTCCCTCTATTCTCTCCTGTACAGATAGATGAATTTGGAACTCTAAATCCAACATGGTTTGTAGTAGCTCTTTGAAACTTGACAAAATAAAGGAGTTTTCAGTTTTGTCTCTATGATTTATTTCCTCTTCAAGTAGCCCTAAGCAGAGACTGTGGAAAGCACTTTCATTGAAAGGATTTGACAAGCTCCCAAGAAATTATGGGTTTGCGAAATACCAGCAAATATTTTTTCACCGAAGCTTCATGATACTTGGTGCTAATGACAAGTACACAAATCCCACATGGCTCACCACATTTTGCTCTTCTAGGTTGAAGCGTTCGTTTACAGTAGCAGTTTTTATTTTTAGGTTTCCCTCTGTTCTCTCCTATATAGATAGATGTATTTGAAACTCTAAATCCAACATGGTTTGTAGTAGCTCTTTGAAACTTGAAAAATAAAAAAGTTCTCAGTTTTTCCCTATGGTTTGTTTCCACTTCAAATGGCCCTAGGCACAGACTGGGGAAAAGCACATTCATTGAGAGGGGTTGCCAAGCTTCTAAGAAATAACGAGTTTCCGAAATACCAGCAAATAATTTTTAACCCAATCTGGATGATACGTGGTGGTAATGATCAGTACACAAATGCCACTTGGCTCACCAAATTGTGCTCTTCTAAGTTGAAGCGTTCGTTTACAGTAGCAGTTTTTATTTTTAGGTTTCACTCTGTTCTCTCCCATATAGATAGATTAATTTGGAACTCTAAATCCAACATGGTTTGTAGTAGCTCTTTGAAACTTGACAAAATAATGGAGTTCTCGGTTTTGTCCCTATGGTTTGTTTCCTCTTCAAGTAGCCCTAGGCACAAACTGTAGAAAAGCACTTCCATTGAAAGGGGTTGCCAAGCTTCTAAGAAATAACGAGTTTCCGAAATACCAGCAAATATTTTTTTACCCAATCTTGATGATACTTGGTGGTAATGATCGGTACACAAATCCCACTTGACTCACCAAATTTTGTTCTTCTAGGTTGAAGCGTTCGTTTACAGTAGCAGTTTATATTTTTAGGTTTCCCTCTTTTCTCTCCTATATAGATAGATGAATTTGGAACTCTAAATCCAACATGGTTTGTAGTAGCTCTTTAAAACTTGAGAAAATAAAGGAGTTCTCAGTTTTGTCTCTATGATTTGTTTCCTCTTCAAGTAGCCCTAAGCAGAGACTGTGGAAAAGCACTTTCATTGAAAGGGTTTGCCAAACTCCCAAGAAATTACGGGTTTCCGAAATACCAGCAAATATTTTTTCACCCAATCTTGATGATACTTGGTGGTAATGACAAGTACAGAAATCCCACTTGGCTCACCAAATTTTGCTCTTCTAGGTTGAAGCGTTCGTTTACAGTAGCAGTTTTTATATTTAGGTTTCCCTCTGTTTTCTCCTATATAGATAGATGAATTTGGAACTCTAAATCCAACATGGTTTGTAGTAGTTCTTTGAAACTTGACAAAAAAAATAGTTCTCAGTTTGTCTCTATGGTTTGATTCCTCTTCAAATAGCCCTAGGCACAGACTGGAAAAAGCACATTCATTTAGAAAGGTTGCCATGCTTCTAAGAAATAACGAGTTTCCTAAATAACAGCAAATATTTTTTCACGCAATCTTGATGATAGGTGGTTCTAATGATCAGTACACAAATCCCACTTGGCTCACCAAATTGTGTTCTTCTAGGTTGAAGCGTTCGTTTACAGTAGCAGTTTTTATTTTTTATTTTTTACTCTGTTCTCTCCTATATAGATAGATGAATTTGTAACTCTAAATCCAACAAAGTTTGTAGTAGCTGTTTGAAACTTGAAAAAATTTAGGAGTTCAAAGTTTTGTCTCTATGATTTATTGCCTCTTCAGTAGCCCTAAGCAGAGACTGTGGAAAACCACTTTCATTGAAAGGGGTTGCCAGCTTCCAAGAAATTACGAGTTTCCGAAATACCAGCAAATATTTTTTCACCCAATCTTGATGATATTTGGTGGGAATGACAAGTACACAAATCCCAATTGGCTCACCAAATTTTGTTCTTCTAGTTTAAGCGTTCGTTTACAGTGGAAGTTTTTATTTTTAGGTTTCCCTCTGTTCTCTCCTATATAGATTGATGAATTTGGAACTCTAAATCCAACATGGTATGTAGTAGCTCGGTGAAACTTGACAAAATAGAAAAGTTCTCAGTTTTGTCTCTATTTGTTTGTTTCCTCTTCAAATAGCCCTAGGCACAGACTGGGGAAAAGCACATTCATTGAGAGGAGTTGCCAAGCTTCTAACAAATAACGAGTTTCCGAAATACCAGCAAATATTTTTTCACCCAATCTTGATGATAATTGGTGGTAATGATTAGTACACAAATGCCACTTGGCTCACCAAATTGTGTTCTTCTAGGTTGAAGCGTTCTTTTACAATAGCAGTTTTTATTTTTAGGTTTTACACTGTTCTCTTTTATATAGATAGATGAATTTGGAACTCTAAATCCAACATGGTTTGTAGTAGCTCTTTGAAACTTGACAAAATGAAGGAGTTCTCAGTTTTGTCTCTATGATTTGTTTCCTCTTCAAGTAGCCCTAGGCACAGACTGTGGAAAAGCACTTTCATTGAGAGGGGTTGCCAGGCTTCTAAGAAATAACGAGTTTCCGAAATACCAGCAAATATTTTTTCACCCAATCTTGATGATAATTGGTGGTAATGACAAGTACACAAATCCCACTTGACTTACCAAATTTTGTTCTTCTAGGTTGAAGCGTTCGTTTACAGTAACAGTTTATATTTTTAGGTTTCCCTCTGTTCTCTCCTATATAGATAGATGAATTTGGAACTCTAAATCCAACATGGTTTGTAGTAGCTCTTTGAAACTTGAAAAAATAAAGGAGTTCTCAGTTTTGTCTCGATGATTTGTTTCCTCTTCATGTAGCCGTCAGCAGAGACTGTGGAAAAGCACGTTCATTGAAAGGGTTTGCCATGATCCAAGAAATTACGGGTTTCCGAAATACCAGCAAATATTTTTTCACCCAATTTTGATGATCCGTGGTGGTAATGATCATTACACAAATGCCACTTGGCTCACAAAATTGTGTTCTTCTAGGTTGAAGCGTTCGTTTACAGTAGCAGTTTTTATTTTTAGGTTTCACTCTGTTCTCTCCCATATAGATAGATGAATTTGGAACTCTAAATTCAACATGGTTTGTAGTAGCTCTTTGAAACTTGACAAAATAAAGGAGTTCTCAGTTTTGTCTCTATGGTTTGTTTCCTCTTCAAGTAGCCCTAAGCACAGACTGTCAAAAGCGCTTTCATTGGGAGTAGTAGGCAAGCTTCTAAGAAATAACGAGTTTCCAAAATACCAGCAAATATTTTTTCACCCAATCTTGATGATCCTGGTGGTAATGATCAGTACACAAATACCACTTGGCTCACCAAATTGTGTTCTTCTCGGTTGAAGCGTTCGTTTACAATAGCAGTTTTTATTTGTAGGTTTCACTCTGTTCTTTTATATAGATAGATGAATTTGGAACTCTAAATCCAAAATGGTTTGTAGTAGCTGTTTGAAACTTTACAAAATGAAGGAGTTCTCAGTTTTGTCTTTATTCATTGTTTCCTCTTCAAGTAGCACTAGGCACAGACTGTGGAAAAGCACTTTCATTGAGATTGGTTGCCAGGCTTCTAAGAAATAACGAGTTTCCGAAATACCAGCAAATATTTTTTCACCCAATCTTGATGATACTTGGTGGTAATGACAAGTACACAAATCCCACTTGGCTCACCAAATTGTGTTCTTCTATGTTGAAGCGTTCGTTTACAGTAGCAGTTTTTATTTTTAGGTTTCAATCTATTCTTTCCTATATAGATAGATGAATTTGGAACTCTAAATCCAACATGGTTTGTAATAGGTCTTTGAAACTTGACAAAATGAAGGCGTTCTCAGTTTTGTCTCTATGATTTGTTTCCTCTTCAAGTAGCCCTCAGCAGAGACTGTGGAAAAGCACTTTCATTGAAAGGGTTTGCCAAGCTCCCAAGAAATTACGGGTTTCCGAAATACCAGCAAATATTTTTTCACCCAATCTTGATGATATTTGGTGTTAATGACAAGTACACAAATGCCACTTGGCTCACCAAATATTGCTCTTCTAGGTTGAAGCGTTCGTTTACTGTAGCAGTTTTTATTTTTAGGTTTCCCTCTCTTCTCTCCTATATAGATAGATGAATTTGGAACTCTAAATCCAACATGGTTTGTAGTAGCCATTGAAACTTGACAAAATAAAAGAGTTCTCAGTTTTGTCTCTATGGTTTGTTTCCTCTTCAAATAGCCCTAGGCACAGACTGGGGAAAAGCACATTCAATGAGAGACGTTGCCAAGCTGTTAAGAATTAACGAGTTTCTGAAATACCAGCAAATATTTTTTCACCCAATCTTGATGATACGTGGTGGTAATGATCTGTACACAAATGCCACTTGGCTCACTAAATTGTGTTCTTCTAGAGTGAAGCGTTCATTTACAGTAGCAGTTTATATTTTTAGGTTTCACACTGTTCTCTTCCATATAGATAGATGAATTTGGAACTCTAAATCCAACATGGTTTGTAGTAGCTCTTTGAAACTTGACAAAATAAAGGAGTTCTCAGTTTTGTCTCTATGGCTTGTTTCCTCTTCAAGTAGCCCTAGGCAGAGACTGTGTAAAAGCACTTTTATTGAAAGGGCTTGCCAAGCTTCCAAGAATTTACGAGTTTTCGAAATACCAGCAAATATTTTTTCACCCAATCTTGATGATACTTGGTGGTAATGACAAGTACAAAAGTCCCACTTAGCTCACCAAATTTTGTTCTTCTACGTTGAAGCGTTCGTTTACAGTAGCAGTTTATATTTTTAGGTCTCCCTCTGTTCTCTCCTACATAGGTAGATGATTTTGGAAGTCTAAATACAACATGGTTTGTAGTAGCTCTTTGAAACTTGAGAAAATAAAGGAGTTCTCTGTTATGTCTCTTTGATTTGTTTCCTCTTCAAGTAGCCCTAAGCAGAGACTATGGAAAAGCACTTTCATTGAAAAGGGGTTGCAAAGCTTCTAAGAAATAAGGAGTGTCCGAAATTCCAGCAAATATTTTTTCACCCAATCTTGATGATACTTGGTGGTAATGACAAGTACACAAATCCCACTTGGCTCACCAAATTTTGTTCTTCTACGTTGAAGCGTTCGTCTACAGTAGAAGTTTTTATATTTAGGTTTCACTCTGTTCTCTCTTATATAGATAGATGAATATGGAACTCTAAATCCAACATGGTTTGTAGTAGCTCTTTGAAACTTGACAAAATAAAGGAGTTCTCAGTTTTGTCTCTTTGATTTGTTTCCTCTTAAAGTAGCCCTAGGCACAGACTGTGGAAAAGCACTTTCATTGAAAGGGGTTGCCAAGCTTCCAAGAAATTACGAGTTTCCGAAATACCAGCAAATATTTTTTTCACCCAATCTTGATGATACTTAAGGGTAATGACAAGTACACAAATCCCACTTGGCTCACCAAATTTTGTTCTTCTAGGTTGAAGCGTTCCTTTACAGTAGCAGTTTTTATTTTTAGGTTTCACTCTGTTCTCTTTTATATAGATAGATGAATTTGGAACTCTAAAATCAACATGGTTTGTAGTATCTCTCTGATACTTGACAAAATAAAGGAGTTCTCAGTTTTGTCTGTATGGTTTGTTTCCTCTTCAAGTAGCACTACGAACAGACTGTGGAAAAGCGCTTTCATTGGGAGTTGTTGCCAAGCTTCTAAGAAATAACGAGTTTCCAAAATACCAGCAAATATTTTTTCACCCAATCTTGATGATCCTGGTGGTAATGATCAGTACACAAATACCACTTGGCTCACCAAATATTGCTCTTCTAGGTTGAAGCGTTCGTTTACAGTAGCAGTTTTTATTTTTAGGTTTCCCTCTGTTCTCTCCTATATAGATAGATGAATTTGGAACTCTAAATCCAACATGGTTTGTAGTAGCTCTTTGAAACTTGACAAAATAAAAAAGTTCTCAGTTTTGTCTCTATGGTTTGTTTCCTCTTCAAATAGCCCTAGGCACAGACTGAGGAAAAGCACATTCAATGAGAGGCGTTGCCAAGCTGTTAAGAATTAACGAGTTTCTGAAATACCAGCAAATATGTTTTCACCCAATCTTGATGATACGTGGTGGTAATGATCTGTACACAAATGCCACTTGGCTCACTAAATTGTGTTCTTCTAGAGTGAAGCGTTCGTTTACAGTAGCAGTTTATATTTTTAGGTTTCACTCTGTTCTCTTCCATATAGATAGATGAATTTGGAACTCTAAATCCAACATGGTTTGTAGTAGCTCTTTGAAACTTGACAAAATAAAGGAGTTCTCAGTTTTGTCTCTATGGCTTGTTTCCTCTTCAAGTAGCCCTAGGCAGAGACTGTGTAAAAGCACTTTCATTGAAAGGGCTTGCCAAGCTTCCAAGAAATTACGAGTTTCCGAAATACCAGCAAATATTCTTTCACCCAATCTTGATGATACTTGGTGGTAATGACAAGTACAAAAGTCCCACTTGGCTCACCAAATTTTGTTCTTCTACGTTGAAGCGTTCGATTACAGTAGCAGTTTATATTTTTAGGTCTCCCTCTGTTCTCTCCTACATAGGTAGATGAATTTGGAAGTCTAAATCCAACATGGTTTGTAGTAGCTCTTTGAAACTTGACAAAATAAAGGAGTTCTCAGTTCTGTCTCTTTGATTTTTTCCTCTTCAAGTAGCCCTAAGCAGAGACTATGGAAAAGCACTTTCATTGAAAAGGGGTTGCAAAGCTTCTAATCAATAAGGAGTGTCCGAAATTCCAGCAAATATTTTTTCACCCAATCTTGATGATACTTGGTGGTAATGACAAGTACACAAATCCCACTTGGCTCACCAAATTTTATTCTTCTACGTTGAAGCGTTCGTCTACAGTAGCAGTTTTTATATTTAGGTTTCACTCTGTTCTCTCTTATATAGATAGATGAATATGGAACTCTAAATCCAACATGGTTTGTAGTAGCTCTTTGAAACTTGACAAAATAAAGGAGTTCTCAGTTTCATCTCTTTGATTTGTTTCCTCTTAAAGTAGCCCTAGGCACAGACTGTGGAAAAGCACTTTCATTGAAAGGGGTTGCCAAGCTTCTAAGAAATTACGAGTTTCCGAAATACCAGCAAATATTTTTTCACCCAATCTTGATGATACTTGGTGGTAATGACAAGTACACAAATCCCACTATGCTCATCAAATTGTGTTCTTCTAGGTTGAAGCGTTCGTTTACAGTAGCAGTTTTTATTTTTAGGTTTCACTGTGTTCTCTCCTATATAGATAGATGAATTTGGAACTCTAAAATCAACATGGTTTGTAGTATCTCTCTGATACTTGACAAAATAAAGGAGTTCTCAGTTTTTTCTGTATGGTTTGTTTCCTCTTCAAGTAGCACTAGGCACAGACTGTGGAAAAGCACTTTCATTGGGAGTTGTTGTCAAGCTTCTAAGAAATAACGAGTTTCCAAAATACCAGCAAATATTTTTTCACCCAATCTTGATGATCCTGGTGGTAATGATCAGTACACAAATACCACTTGGCTCACCAAATTGTGTTCTTCTAGGTTGAAGCGTTCGTTTACAATAGCAGTTTTTATTTGTAGGTTTCACTCTGTTCTCTTCCATATAGATAGATGAATTTGGAACTCTAAATCCAAAAAGGTTTGTAGTAGCTGTTTGAAACTTTACAAAATGAAGGAGTTCTAAGGTTTTTCTTTATTCATTGTTTCCTCTTCAAGTAGCACTAGGCACAGACTGTGGAAAAGCACTTTCATTGAGTTGGTTGCCAGGCTTCTAAGAAATAACGAGTTTCCGAAATACCAGCAAATATTTTTTCACCCAATCTTGATGATACTTGGTGGTAATGACAAGTACACAAATCCCACTTGGCTCACCAAATTGTGTTCTTCTAGGTTGAAGCGTTCGTTTACAATAGCAGTTTTTATTTTTAGGTTTCAATCTATTCTCTCCTATATAGATAGATGAATTTGGAACTCTAAATCCAACATGGTTTGTAGTAGCTCTTTGAAACTTGACAAAATAAAGGAGTTCTCAGCTTTGTCTCTATGGCTTGTTTCCTCTTCAAGTAGCCCTAGGCAGAGACTGTGTAAAAGCACTTTCATTGAAAAAGCTTGCCAAGCTTCCAAGAAATTACGAGTTTCCGAAATACCAGCAAATATTTTTTCACCCAATCTTGATGATACTTGGTGGTAATGACAAGTACAAAAGTCCCACATGGCTCACCAAATTTTGTTCTTCTACTTTGAAGCGTTCGTTTACAGTAGCAGTTTATATTTTTAGGTCTCCCTCTGTTCTCTCCTACATAGGTAGATGAATTTGGAAGTCTAAATCCAACATGATTTGTAGTAGCTCTTTGAAACTTGACAAAATAAAGGAGTTCTCAGTTCTGTCTCTTTGATTTTTTCCTCTTCAAGTAGCCCTAAGCAGAGACTATGGAAAAGCACTTTCATTGAAAAGGGGTTGCAAAGCTTCTAAGCAATAAGGAGTGTCCGAAATTCCAGCAAATATTTTTTTCACCCAATCTTGATGATACTTGGTGGTAATGACAAGTACACAAATCCCACTTGGCTCACCAAATTTTGTTCTTCTACGTTGAAGCGTTCGTCTACAGTAGCAGTTTTTATATTTAGGTTTCACTCTGTTCTCTCTTATATAGATAGATGAATATGGAACTCTAAATCCAACATGGTTTGTAGTAGCTCTTTGAAACTTGACAAAATAAAGGAGTTCTCAGTTTTGTCTCTTTGATTTGTTTCCTCTTAAAGTAGCCCTAGGCACAGACTGTGGAAAAGCACTTTCATTGAAAGGGGTTGCCAAGCTTCCAAGAAATTACGAGTTTCCGAAATACCAGCAAATATTTTTTCACCCAATCTTGATGATACTTGGGGGTAATGACAAGTACACAAATCCCACTTGGCTCACCAAATTTTGTTCTTCTAGGTTGAAGCGTTCCTTTACAGTAGCAGTTTTTATTTTTAGGTTTCACTCTGTTCTCTCCTATATAGATAGATGAATTTGGAACTCTAAAATCAACATGGTTTGTAGTATCTCTCTGATACTTGACAAAATAAAGGAGTTCTCAGTTTTGTCTGTATGGTTTGTTTCCTCTTCAAGTAGCACTAGGCACAGACTGTGGAAAAGCACTTTCATTGGGAGTTGTTGCCAAGCTTCTAAGAAATAACGAGATTCCAAAATACCAGCAAATATTTTTTCACCCAATCTTGATGATCCTGGTGGTAATGATCAGTACACAAATGCCACTTGGCTCACCAAATTGTGTTCTTCTAGGTTGAAGAGTTCGTTTACACTAGCAGTTTTTATTTGTAGGTTTCACTCTGTTCTCTTTTATATAGATAGATGAATTTGGAACTCTAAATCCAAAATGGTTTGTAGTAGCTGTTTGAAACTTTACAAAATGAAGGAGTTCTCAGTTTTGTCTTTATTCATTGTTTCCTCTTCAAGTAGCACTAGGCACAGACTGTGGAAAAGCACTTTCATTGAGATTGGTTGCCAGGCTTCTAAGAAATAACGAGTTTCCGAAATACCAGCAAATATTTTTTCACCCAATATTGATGATACTTGGTGGTAAAGACCAGTACACAAATCCCACTTGGCTCACCAAATTGTGTTCTTCTAGGTTGAAGCGTTCGTTTACAGTAGCAGTTTTTATTTTTAGGTTTCAATCTATTCTCTCCTATATAGATAGATGAATTTGGAACTCTAAATCCAACATGGTTTGTAATAGCTCTTTGAAACTTGACAAAATAAAGGAGTTCTCAGTTTTGTGTCTATGATTTGTTTCCTCTTCAAGTAGCCCTCAGCAGAGACTGTGGAAAAGCACTTTCATTGAAAGGGTTTGCCAAGCTCCCAAGAAATTACGGGTTTTTGAAATACCAGCAAATATTTTTTCACCGAATCTTGATGATACTTGGTGTTAATGACAAGTACAGAAATGCCACTTGGCTCACCAAATATTGCTCTTCTAGGTTGAAGCGTTCGTTTACAGTAGCAGTTTTTATTTTTAGGTTTCCCTCTGTTCTCTCCTATATAGATAGATGAATTTGGAACTCTAAATCCAACATGGTTTGTAGTAGCTCTTTGAAACTTGACAAAATAAAAAAGTTCTCAGTTTTGTCTCTATGGTTTGTTTCTTCTTCAAATAGCCCTAGGCACAGACTGAGGAAAAGCACATTCAATGAGAGGCGTTGCCAAGCTGTTAAGAATTACCGAGTTTCTGAAATACCAGCAAATATTTTTTCACCCAATCTTGATGATACGTGGTGGTAATGATCTGTACACAAATGCCACTTGGCTCACTAAATTGTGTTCTTCTAGAGTGAAGCGTTCGTTTACAGTAGCAGTTTATATTTTTAGGTTTCACTCTGTTCTCTTCCTTATAGATAGATGAATTTGGAACTCTAAATCCAACATGGTTTGTAGTAGCTCTTTGAAACTTGACAAAATAAAGGAGTTCTCAGTTTTGTCTCTATGGCTTGTTTCCTCTTCAAGTAGCCCTAGGCAGAGACTGTGTAAAAGCACTTTCATTGAAAGGGCTTGCCAAGCTTCCAAGAAATTACGAGTTTCCGAAATACCAGCAAATATTTTTTCACCCAATCTTGATGATACTTGGTGGTAATGACAAGTACAAAAGTCCCACTTGGCTCACCAAATTTTGTTCTTCTACGTTGAAGCGTTCGTTTACAGTAGCAGTTTATATTTTTAGGTCTCCCTCTGTTCTCTCCTACATAGGTAGATAATTTGGAAGTCTAAATCCAACATGGTTTGTAGTAGCTCTTTGAAACTTGACAAAATAAAGGAGTTCTCAGTTCTGTCTCTTTGATTTTTTCCTCTTCAAGTAGCCCTAAGCAGAGACTATGGAAAAGCACTTTCATTGAAAAGGGGTTGCAAAGCTTCTAATCAATAAGGAGTGTCCGAATTTCCAGCAAATATTTTTTCACCCAATCTTGATGATACTTGGTGGTAATGACAAGTACACAAATCCCACTTGGCTCACCAAATTTTATTCTTCTACGTTGAAGCGTTCGTCTACAGTAGCAGTTTTTATATTTAGGTTTCACTCAGTTCTCTCTTATATAGATAGATGAATATGGAACTCTAAATCCAACATGGTTTGTAGTAGCTCTTTGAAACTTGACAAAATAAAGGAGTTCTCAGTTTCGTCTCTTTGATTTGTTTCCTCTTAAAGTAGCCCTAGGCACAGACTGTGGAAAAGCACTTTCATTGGGAGTTGTTGTCAAGCTTCTAAGAAATAACGAGTTTCCAAAATACCAGCAAATATTTTTTCACCCAATCTTGATGATCCTGGTGGTAATGATCAGTACACAAATACCACTTGGCTCACCAAATTGTGTTCTTCTAGGTTGAAGCGTTCGTTTACAATAGCAGTTTTTATTTGTAGGTTTCACTCTGTTCTCTTCCATATAGATAGATGAATTTGGAACTCTAAATCCAAAAAGGTTTGTAGTAGCTGTTTGAAACTTTACAAAATGAAGGAGTTCTAAGGTTTTTCTTTATTCATTGTTTCCTCTTCAAGTAGCACTAGGCACAGACTGTGGAAAAGCACTTTCATTGAGTTGGTTGCCAGGCTTCTAAGAAATAACGAGTTTCCGAAATACCAGCAAATATTTTTTCACCCAATCTTGATGATACTTGGTGGTAATGACAAGTACACAAATCCCACTTGGCTCACCAAATTGTGTTCTTCTAGGTTGAAGCGTTCGTTTACAATAGCAGTTTTTATTTTTAGGTTTCAATCTATTCTCTCCTATATAGATAGATGAATTTGGAACTCTAAATCCAACATGGTTTGTAGTAGCTCTTTGAAACTTGACAAAATAAAGGAGTTCTCAGTTTTGTCTCTATGGCTTGTTTCCTCTTCAAGTAGCCCTAGGCAGAGACTGTGTAAAAGCACTTTCATTGAAAAAGCTTGCCAAGCTTCCAAGAAATTACGAGTTTCCGAAATACCAGCAAATATTTTTTCACCCAATCTTGATGATACTTGGTGGTAATGACAAGTACAAAAGTCCCACATGGCTCACCAAATTTTGTTCTTCTACTTTGAAGCGTTCGTTTACAGTAGCAGTTTATATTTTTAGGTCTCCCTCTGTTCTCTCCTACATAGGTAGATGAATTTGGAAGTCTAAATCCAACATGATTTGTAGTAGCTCTTTGAAACTTGACAAAATAAAGGAGTTCTCAGTTCTGTCTCTTTGATTTTTTCCTCTTCAAGTAGCCCTAAGCAGAGACTATGGAAAAGCACTTTCATTGAAAAGGGGTTGCAAAGCTTCTAAGCAATAAGGAGTGTCCGAAATTCCAGCAAATATTTTTTTCACCCAATCTTGATGATACTTGGTGGTAATGACAAGTACACAAATCCCACTTGGCTCACCAAATTTTGTTCTTCTACGTTGAAGCGTTCGTCTACAGTAGCAGTTTTTATATTTAGGTTTCACTCTGTTCTCTCTTATATAGATAGATGAATATGGAACTCTAAATCCAACATGGTTTGTAGTAGCTCTTTGAAACTTGACAAAATAAAGGAGTTCTCAGTTTTGTCTCTTTGATTTGTTTCCTCTTAAAGTAGCCCAAGGCACATACTGTGGAAAAGCACTTTCATTGAAAGGGGTTGCCAAGCTTCCAAGAAATTACGAGTTTCCGAAATACCAGCAAATATTTTTTCACCCAATCTTGATGATACTTGGGGGTAATGACAAGTACACAAATCCCACTTGGCTCACCAAATTTTGTTCTTCTAGGTTGAAGCGTTCCTTTACAGTAGCAGTTTTTATTTTTAGGTTTCACTCTGTTCTCTCCTATATAGATAGATGAATTTGGAACTCTAAAATCAACATGGTTTGTAGTATCTCTCTGATACTTGACAAAATAAAGGAGTTCTCAGTTTTGTCTGTATGGTTTGTTTCCTCTTCAAGTAGCACTAGGCACAGACTGTGGAAAAGCACTTTCATTGGGAGTTGTTGCCAAGCTTCTAAGAAATAACGAGATTCCAAAATACCAGCAAATATTTTTTCACCCAATCTTGATGATCCTGGTGGTAATGATCAGTACACAAATGCCACTTGGCTCACCAAATTGTGTTCTTCTAGGTTGAAGAGTTCGTTTACACTAGCAGTTTTTATTTGTAGGTTTCACTCTGTTCTCTTTTATATAGATAGATGAATTTGGAACTCTAAATCCAAAATGGTTTGTAGTAGCTGTTTGAAACTTTACAAAATGAAGGAGTTCTCAGTTTTGTCTTTATTCATTGTTTCCTCTTCAAGTAGCACTAGGCACAGACTGTGGAAAAGCACTTTCATTGAGATTGGTTGCCAGGCTTCTAAGAAATAACGAGTTTCCGAAATACCAGCAAATATTTTTTCACCCAATATTGATGATACTTGGTGGTAAAGACCAGTACACAAATCCCACTTGGCTCACCAAATTGTGTTCTTCTAGGTTGAAGCGTTCGTTTACAGTAGCAGTTTTTATTTTTAGGTTTCAATCTATTCTCTCCTATATAGATAGATGAATTTGGAACTCTAAATCCAACATGGTTTGTAATAGCTCTTTGAAACTTGACAAAATAAAGGAGTTCTCAGTTTTGTGTCTATGATTTGTTTCCTCTTCAAGTAGCCCTCAGCAGAGACTGTGGAAAAGCACTTTCATTGAAAGGGTTTGCCAAGCTCCCAAGAAATTACGGGTTTTTGAAATACCAGCAAATATTTTTTCACCGAATCTTGATGATACTTGGTGTTAATGACAAGTACAGAAATGCCACTTGGCTCACCAAATATTGCTCTTCTAGGTTGAAGCGTTCGTTTACAGTAGCAGTTTTTATTTTTAGGTTTCCCTCTGTTCTCTCCTATATAGATAGATGAATTTGGAACTCTAAATCCAACATGGTTTGTAGTAGCTCTTTGAAACTTGACAAAATAAAAAAGTTCTCAGTTTTGTCTCTATGGTTTGTTTCCTCTTCAAATAGCCCTAGGCACAGACTGAGGAAAAGCACATTCAATGAGAGGCGTTGCCAAGCTGTTAAGAATTACCGAGTTTCTGAAATACCAGCAAATATTTTTTCACCCAATCTTGATGATACGTGGTGGTAATGATCTGTACACAAATGCCACTTGGCTCACTAAATTGTGTTCTTCTAGAGTGAAGCGTTCGTTTACAGTAGCAGTTTATATTTTTAGGTTTCACTCTGTTCTCTTCCTTATAGATAGATGAATTTGGAACTCTAAATCCAACATGGTTTGTAGTAGCTCTTTGAAACTTGACAAAATAAAGAAGTTCTCAGTTTTGTCTCTATGGCTTGTTTCCTCTTCAAGTAGCCCTAGGCAGAGACTGTGTAAAAGCACTTTCATTGAAAGGGCTTGCCAAGCTTCCAAGAAATTACGAGTTTCCGAAATACCAGCAAATATTTTTTCACCCAATCTTGATGATACTTGGTGGTAATGACAAGTACAAAAGTCCCACTTGGCTCACCAAATTTTGTTCTTCTACGTTGAAGCGTTCGTTTACAGTAGCAGTTTATATTTTTAGGTCTCCCTCTGTTCTCTCCTACATAGGTAGATGAATTTGGAAGTCTAAATCCAACATGGTTTGTAGTAGCTCTTTGAAACTTGACAAAATAAAGGAGTTCTCAGTTCTGTCTCTTTGATTTTTTCCTCTTCAAGTAGCCCTAAGCAGAGACTATGGAAAAGCACTTTCATTGAAAAGGGGTTGCAAAGCTTCTAATCAATAAGGAGTGTCCGAATTTCCAGCAAATATTTTTTCACCCAATCTTGATGATACTTGGTGGTAATGACAAGTACACAAATCCCACTTGGCTCACCAAATTTTCCTTCTTCTAGGTTGAAGCGTTCGTCTACAATAGCAGTTTTTATATTTAGGTTTCACTCTGTTCTCTCCTATGTTGATAGATGAATTTGGAACTCTAAATCCAACATGGTTTGTGGTAGCTCTTTGAAACTTGACAAAATAAAGGAGTTCTCATGTTTGTCTGTATAATTTGTTTCCTCTTCAAGTAGCACTAAGTAGAGACTGTGGAAAAGCACTTTCATTGAAAGGGGTTGCCAAGCTTCCAAGAAATAACGTGTTTCCGAAATACCACCAAATATTTTTTTACCCAATCTTGATCATACGTGGTGGTAATGACAAGTACACAAATCCCACATGGCACACCAAATTTTATTCTTCTAGGCTGAAGCGTTCGTTTCAAGTAGCAGTTTTTATTTTTAGGTTTCACTCTCTTCTCTCCTATATAGATAGACGATTTTGGAACTCTAAATGCAGCATGGTTTGTAGGAGCTCCTTGAAACTTGACAAAAAAAAAGTAGTTCTCAGTTTTGTCTCTATGGTTTTTTCCTCTTCAAGTAGCCCTAAGCAGAGACTGTGGAAAAGCACTTTCATTGAAAGGGGTTGCCAAGCTTCTAAGAAATAACGAGTTTCTGAAATACCAGCGAATATTTTTTTACCCAATCTTGATGATACTTGGTGGTAATGGTCAGGACACAAATCCCACTTGGCTCACCAAATTCTGTTCTTCTAGGTTGAAGCGTTCGTCTATAGTAGCAGATTATATATGTAGGTTTCACTCTGTTCTCTCTTACATAGATAGATGAATTTGGAACTCTAAATCCAAAGTCGTTTGTAGTAGCTCTTTGAAACTTGACAAAATAAAGTAGTTCTCAGTTTTGTCTCTATTGTTTGTTTTCTCTTCAAGTAGCCCTAGGCACAGACTGTGGAAAAGCACTTTGGTTGAGAGGGGTTGCCAAGCTTCTAAGAAATAACGAGTTTCCGAAATAACAGCAAATATTTTTTTACCCAATCTTGATGATACGTGGTGGTAATGACAAGTACACAAATCCCACTTGTCTCACCAAATTTTGTTCTTCTAGGTTGAAGCGTTCATCTACAGTAGTCGTTTTTAAGTTTAGGTTTCCCTCTGTTCTCTCCTACATAGATAGATGAATTTGGAACTCTAAATCCAACATGGTTTGTAGTCGCTCTTTGAAACTTGACAAAAAAGTAGTTCTCCGTTTTGTCGCTATGATTTGTTTCCTCTTTAAGTAGCCCTAAGCAGAGACTGTGGAAAAGCACTTTCATTGAAAGGGGTTGCCAAGCTTCCAAGAAATTACGAGTTTCCGAAATACCAGCAAATATTTTTTCACCCAATCTTGATGATACTTGGTGGTAATGATCAGTACACAAATCCCATTGGCTCACCAAATTGTGTTCTTCTAGGTTGAAGCGTTCGTCTACAGCAGCAGTTTTTATATATAGGTTTCCCTCTGTTCTCTCCTATATAGATAGATGAATTTAGAACTCTAAATTCAACATGGTTTGTAGTAGCTCTTTGAATCTTGACAGAAAAAGGTAGTTCTCAGTTTTGTCTCTATGGTTTGTTTTCTCTTCTAGTAGCCATAAGCAGAGACTGTGGAAAAGCACTTTCATTGAAAGGGTTTGCCAAGCTTCCAAGAAATTACGAGTTTCCGAAATCCCACCAAATATTTTTTCACCCAATCTTGATGATACTTGGTGATAATGATCAGAACAAAAATCCCACTTGTATCACCAAATTGTGTTTTTCTAGGTTGAAGCGTTCGTTTACAGTAGCAGTTTTTGTTCTTAGATTTCACTCTGTTCTCTCCTATATAGATAGATGAATTTGGAACTCTAAATCCAACATGGTTTGTAGTAGCTCTTTGAAACTTGACAAAAAAAGTAGTTCTCAGTTTTGGCTCTATGGTTTGTTTCCTCTTCAAGTAGCCATAAGCAAAGACTGTGGAAAAGCACTCTCATTTAAAGGTGTTGCCAAGCTTCCAAGAAATAACGAGTTTCCGAAATACTAGCAAATATTTTTTCACACAATCTTGATGATACTTGGTGGTAATGATCGGTACACAAATCTCACTTGACTCTCCAAATTTTTTCTTCTAATTTGAAGAGTTCGTTTACTGTAGCAGTTTATATTTTTAGGTTTCCCTCTGTTCTCTCCTATATAGATAGATGAATTTGGAACTGTAAATCCAACATGGTTTGTAGTAGCTCTTTGAAACTTGGCAAAATTAAGAAGATCTCAGTTTTGTCTCTATGGTTTGTTTCCTCTTCAAATAGCCCTTCGCACACACTGTGGAAAAGCACTTTTATTGAGAGGGGTTGCCAAGCTCCTAAGAAATAACAAGTTTCCGAAATACCAGCAAATATTTTTTCACCCAATCTTAATGATACTTGGTGGTAATGATCATTACACAAATCCCACCTGGCTCACCAAATTTTGTTCTTCTATGTTGAAGCGTTCGTCTTCAGTAGCAGTTTTTATATTTAGGTTTCCCTGTGTTCTCTCCTATGTAGATAGATGAATTTGGAACAGTAAATCCAACATGGTTTGTAGTATCTCTTTGAAACTTTACAAAATAAAGTAGTTCTCAATTTTGTCTCTATGGTTTTTTTCTCTTCAAGTAGACCTAAGCAGAGACTATGGAAAACACTTTAATTGAGAGGGGTTTCCAAGCTTCTAAGAAATAATGAGTTTTCGAAATACCAGCAAATATTTTTTCACACAACCTTGATGATACTTGGTGGTAATGATCGGTACATAAATCTCACTTGACTCACCAAATTTTTTTTTCTAATTTGAATCGTTCGTTTACTCTAGCAGTTTATATTTTTAGTTGTCCCTCTGTTGTCTCCTATATAGATAGATGAATATGGAACTCTAAATCCAACATGGTTTGCAGTAGCTCTTTGAAACTTTACAAAATATAGTAGTTCTCAATTTTGTCTCTATGGTTTGTTTCCTCTTCAAGTAGACCTAAGCAGAGACTATGGAAAAGCCTTTTAATTGAGAGGGGTTTCCAAGCTTCTAAGAAATAACGAGTTTCCGAAATACCAGAAAATATTTTTTCACCCAAACTTGATGACACGTGGTGGTAATGACAAGTACACAAATCCCACATGGCTCACCAAATTTTTTTCTTCTAGGTTGAAGAGTTCGTCTACAGTAGCAGTTTTTATACTTAGGTTTCAATCTGTTCTCTCCTATATATATATAGATGAATTTGGAACTCTAAATCCAACATGGTTTGTAGTAGTTCTTTGAAACTTGACAAACTAATGGAGTTCTCAGTTTTTTCTGGATGGTTTATTTCCTCTTCCAGTAGCCCAGGCACAGACTGTGGAAAAGCACGTTCATTGAGAGGGGTTGACGAGCTTCTAAGAAATAGCGAGTTTCCCAAACACCAGCATATATTTGTTCACCCAATCTTGATGATACGTGGTGGTAATGATCAGTAAACAAATCCCACTTGGCTCACTAAATTGTGTTCTTCTAGGTTGAAGCGTACGTCCACAGTAGCAGTTTTTATATGTAGGTTTCACTCTGTTCTCTCATATAGATAGATCAATTTGGAACTATAATCCAACATGGTTTGTAGTAGCTCTTTGAAACATGACAAAATAAAGGAGTTCTCAGTTTTGTCTCTATGGTTTGTTTCCTGTTCAAGTAGCCCTAGGCACAGACTGTGGAAAAGCACTTTCATTGAAAGGTTTTGCCAAGCTTCCAAGAAATAACGAGTTTCTGAAATACCTGCAATTATTTTTTCACCCAATCTTGATGATACTTGGTGGTAATGATCAGTACATAAATCCCACTTGGCTCACCAAATTGTGTTCTTCTATTTTTAAGCGTTCGTCTACAGTTGCAATTTTTATATTATGTTTCACTCTGTTGTCTCCTATATAGATAGATGAATTTGGAACTCTAAATCCAAAGTCGTTTGTAGTAGCTCTTCGAAACTTGACAAAATAAAGTAGTTCTCAGTTTTGTCTCTATGGTTTGTTTCCTTTTCAAGTAGACCTAGGCACAGACTGTGGAAAAGCACTTTCATTGAAAGCGGTTGCCAAGCTTCCAAGAAATAAAGAGTTTCCGAAATACAAGCAAATACTTTTTCACCGAATCTTGATGATAATTGGTGGTAATAATCAGTACACAAATACCACTGGGCTCACCAAATTTTGTTCTTCTAGGTTGAAGCGTTCGTTTACAGTAGCAGTTAATATTTTTAGGTTTCCCTCTGTTCTCTCCTATATTGATAGATGAATTTGGAACTCTAAATCCAACATGGTTTGTAGTAGCTTTTTGAAACTTGACAAAATAAATGAGTTCTCAGTAAACAAATCCCACTTGGCTCACCAAATTTTTTTCTTTTAGGTTGAAGCGTTCGTCTACAGTAGCAGTTTTTATATGTAGGTTTCAATCTGTTCTCTCATATAGATAGATCAATTTGGAACTCTAAATCCAACATGGTTTGTAGTAGCTCTTTGAAACTTGACAAAATAAAGTAGTTCTCAGTTTTGTCTCTATGGTTTGTTTCCTGTTCAAGTAGCCCTAGGCACAGACTGTGGAAAAGCACTTTCAGAGAGGGGTTGCCAAGCTTCCAAGAAATAACGAGTTTCCGAAATACCAGCAAATATTTTTTCACCCAATCTTGATGATAGTTGTGGTAATGATCAGTACATAAATCCCACTTTGCTCACCACATTGTGTTCTTCTAGTTTTAAGCCTTCGTCTACAGTAGCAATTTTTATATTTATATTTTCCTCTGTTCTCTCCTATATAGATAGATGAATTTGGAACTCTAAATCCAACATGGTTTGTAGTAGCTCTTTGAAACTTGGCAAAATAAAGCAGTTCTCAGTTTTGTCTCTATGGTTCGTTTCCTCTTCATGTAGCCCTAGGCACAGACTGTGGAAAAGCACTTACATTGAGAGGGGTTGTCAAGCTTCTAAGAAATAACGATTTTCCGAAATACCAGCAAATATTTTTTCACCCAGTCTTAATGATACTTGGTGGTAATGATCAGTACACAAAAACCACTTGGCTCACAAATTGTATTCTTCTATGTTGAAGCGTTCGTGTACAGTAGCAGATTTTATATGTAGGTTTCACTCTGTTCTCTCTTATATAGATAGATGAATTTGGAACTCTAAATCCAACGTCGTTTGTAGTAGCTCTTTGAAACTTGACCAAATAAAGGAGTTCTCAGTTTTGTCTCTATAATTCGTTTCCTCTTCAAGTAGCCCTAAGCAATGACTGTGGAAAACCACTTTCAATGAAAGGGGTTGCCAAGCTTCCAAGAAATTACGCGTTTCCGAAATACCGGCAAATATATTTTCACCCGAAGTTGATGATACGTCTTGGTAATGACAAGTACTCAAACCCCACTTCTCTCACCAAATTTTCTTCTTCTAGTTTGAAGCGTTCGTCTTCAGTAGCAGTTTTTATATTTAGGTTTCACTCTGTTCTCTCCTATATAGATAGAATAATTTGGAACTCTTAATCCAACATGGTTTGTGGTAGCTCTTTGAAACTTGACAAAATTTAGGAGTTCTCAGTTTTGTCTCAATGGTTTGTTACCTCTTCAAGTATCCCTAGGCACAGACTGTGGAAAAGCACTTTCATTGAGAGGGATTGCCAAGCTTCTAAGAAATAAGGAGTTTCCTAAATACCAGCAGATATTTTTTCACCCAATCCTGATGATACTTGGTGGTAATGATCAGGACAGAAATCCCACTTTCCTCACCAAATTCTGTTCTTCTATGTTTAAGCGTTCATCTACAGTAGCAGTTTTTATTTTTAGGTTTCCCTCTGTCCTCTCCTATATAGATAGATGAATTTGGAACTCTAAATCCAACATGGTTTGTAGTAGCTCTTTGAAACTAAACAAAATAAAGGAGTTCTCAGTTTTGTATCTATGGTTTGTTTCCCCTACAAGTAGCCCTAAGCAGAGACTGTGGAAATGTACTTTCATTGACAGGGTTAGCCAAGCTTCCAAGAAATTACGAGTTTTTGAAATAGCAGCAAATATTTTTTAACCCAATCTGGATGATACATTGTGGTAATGACAAGTAAACAAAACCCACTTGGCTCAACAAATTTTGTTCTACTAGATTGAAGCGTTCGTTTACAGTAGCAGTTTTTATTTTTAGGTTTCCCTCTGTTCTCTTCTATATAGATAGATGACTTTGGAACTCTAAATCAACCATGGTTTGTAGTAGCTATTTGAAACTTGAAAAAAAAACTAGTTCTTAACTTGACAAAATAAAAAAGTTCTCAGTTTTGTCTCTATGGTTTGTTTCCCCTTCAAGTAGCCCTAGGCACAGACTGTGGAAAAGCACTTTCATTCAGAGGTGTTGCCAAGCTTCTAAGAAATAAGGAGTTTCAGAAAAACAAGCAAATATTTTTTCACCCAATCTTGATTATACGTGGTCGTAATGACAAGTACACAAATTTTACTTGGCTCAACAAATTTTGTTCTTCTAGGTTGAAGCGTTCGTTTACAATAGCAGTTTTTATTTTTAGGTTTCACTATGTTCTCTCCTATATGGATAGATGAATTTGGAACTCTAAATCCAACCTGGTTTGTAGTAGCTCTTTGAAACTTGACAAAATAAAGGAGTTCTCAGTTTTATCTCTATGATTTGTTTCCCCTTCAAGTAGCCCTAAGCAGAGACTGTGGAAAAGCACTTTCATTGACAGGGTTTGCCAAGCTTCCAAGATATTACGAGTTTCCGAAATACCAGCAAATATTTTTTAACCCAATCTGGATGATACGTGGTGGTAATGACAAGTACACAAATCCCACTTGGCTCACCAAATTTTGTTCTTCTAGGTTGAAGCGTTCATTTACTGTAGCATTTTTTTTATTTTTAGGTTTTACTCTGTTCTCTCCTATATAGATAGATGAATTTGGAACTCTAAATCCAACATGGTTTGTAGTAGCTCTTTGAAACTTGACAAAATAAAGGAGTTCTCAGTTTTGTCTCTATGGTTTGTTGCCCCTTCAAGTAGCCCTAGGCACAGACTGTGGAAACGCACTTTCATTGAGAGGGGATTGCCAAGCTTCTAAGAAATAACGAGATTCCTAAAAACCAGCAAATATTTTTTCTCCAAATCTTGATGATACGTGGTGGTAATGACAAGTACACAAATTTTACATGGCTCAACAAATTTTGTTCTTCTAGTTTGAAGCGTTCGTTTACAATAGCAGTTTTATTTTTAGGTTTCACAATGTTCTCTCCTATGTAGATAGATGAATTTGGAACTCTAAATCCAACATGGTTTCTAGTAGCTCTTTGAAACTTGACAAAATAATGGAGTTCTCAGTTTTGTCTCTATGGTTTGTTTCCCCTTCAAGTAGCCCTAGGCACAGACTGTGGAAACGCACTTTCATTGAGACCGGTTGCCAAGCTTCTAAGAAATAACGAGTTTCCTAAAAACCAGCAAATATTTTTTCACCCAATCTTGATGATACTTGGTTGTAATAATAAGTACACTAATCCCACTTGGCTCACCAAATTTTGTTCTTCTAGGTTGAAGCGTTCGTCTACAATAGCAGTTTTTATGTTTAGGTTTCACTCTGTTCTCTCCTATGTAGATAGATGAATTTGGAACTCTAAATCCAACATGGTATGTAGTAGCTCTTTGAAACTTGACAAAATAAAGGAGTTCTCATTTTTTTCTCTATAATTTCTTTCCTCTTCAAGTAGCCCTGGAAGAGACTGTGGAAAAGCACTTTCATTGACAGGGGTTGCCAAGCTTCCAAGAAATTATGAGTTTCCGAAATACCAGCAAATATTTTTTCACCCAATCTGGATGATACGTGGTGGTAATGACAAGGACGCAAATCCCACTTGGCTCACCAAATATTGTTCCTCTAGGTTGAAGCGTTCATTTACTGCAGCAGTTTTTATTTTTAGGTTTTCCTCTGTTCTCTCCTATATAGACAGATGAATTTGGAACTCTAAATCCAACATGGTTTGTTGTAGCTTTTTGAAACTTGACAAAATAAAGGAGTTCTCAGTTTTGTCTTTTTGGTTTGTTTCCCATTCAAGTAGCCCTAGGATCAGACTGTGGAAAAGCACTTTCATTGAGAGGGGTTACCAAGCTTCTAAGAAATAACGAGTTTCTGAAATACCAGCAAATATTTTTTCACCCAATCTTTATGATACGTGGTGGTAATGACAAGTACACAAATCCTACTTGGCTCAAGAAATTTTGTTCTTCTAGGTTGAAGCGTTCATTTTCAATAGCAGTTTTTATTTTTAGGTTTCACTCAGTTACTCCTATATAGATAGATGAATTTGGAACTCTAAATCCAACATGGTTTCTAGTAGCTCTTTGAAACTTGAAACAATAAAGGAGTTCTCAGTTTTGTCTCTATGGTTTGTTTCCTCTTCAAGTAGACCTAGGCACAGACTGTGGAAAATCACTTACATTGAGAGGGGTTGCCAAGCTTCTAAGAAATAACGAGTTTCCGAAATAAAAGCAAATATTTTTTCTCCCAATCTTGATGATACTTGGTGGTAACGACAAGTACACAAATCCCACTTGGCTCACCAAATTTTGTTCTTCTATGTTGAAGCGTTCGTTTACATTAGCAGTTTTTATTTTTAGTATTCACTCTGTTCTCTCCTATATAGATAGATGAATTTGGAACTCTAAATCCAACATGGTTTGTAGTAGATCTTTGAAACTTGACAAAATAAAGGAGTTCTCAGTTTTGTCTCTATGGTTTGTTTCCCCTTCAAGTAGCCCTAGGCACAGACTGTGGAAAAGCACTTTCATTGAGAGGTCTTGCCAAGGTTCTAAGAAATAACAAGTTTCCGAAAAACCAGCAAATATTTTTTCACCCAATCTTTTGATACGTGGGGGTAATGACAAGTACACAAATCCCACTTGGCTCACCAAACTTTGTTCTTCTAGGTTGAAGCGTTCGTTTAGAGTAGCAGTTTTTATTTTTAGGTTACCCTCTGTTCTCTCCTATATAGATAGATGACTTTGGAACTCTAAATCAACCAAGGTTTGTAGTAGCTCTTTGAAACTTGAAAAAAAAACTAGTTTTCAGTTTTGTCTTTATGATTTGATTCCTCTTCTAGTAGCCCTAGGCACAGACTGTGGAAAATCACTTTCATTGCGAGGGGTTGCCAAGCTTCTAAGAAATAACGAGTTTCTGAAATACCAGCAAATATTTTTTCACCCAATCTTCATGATACTTGGGGGTAATGATCAGTACACAAATCCCACTTGGCTCACCAAATTTTGTTCTTCTAGGTTGAAGCGTTCGTCTAGAGTAGCAGTTTTTATGTTTAGGTTTCACTCTGTTCTCTCCTATGTAGATAGATGAATTGGGAACTCTAAATCCAACATGGTTTGTAGTAGCTCTTTGAAACTTGACAAAATAAAGGAGTTCTCAGTTTTGTCTCTATAATTTCTTTCCTCTTCAAGTAGCCCTTAGAAAGACTGTGGAAAAGCACTTTCATTGACAGGGGTTGCCAAGCTAACAAGAAATTATCAGTTTCCGAAATACCAGCAAATATTTTTTCACCCAGTCTGGATGATACGTGGTGGTAATGACAAGTACACAAATCCCACTTGGCTCACCAAATTTTGTTCTTCTAGGTTGAAGCGTTCGTTTCAAGTAGCAGTTTTTCTTTTTAGCTTTCACTCTGTTCTCTCCTATATAGATAGATGAATTTGGAACTCTAAATCCAACATGGTTTGTAGTAGTTCTTTGAAACTTGACAAATAAATAGTTCTCAATTTTGTCTCTATGCTTTGTTTCCTCTTCAAGTAGCCCTAAGCAGAGACTGTGGAAAAGCACTTTCATTGAATGGGGTTGCCAAGCTTCCAAGAAATAACGAGTTTCTGAAACACCAGCAAATATTTTTTCACCCAATCTTGATGATACTTGGTGGAAATGATCGGTACACAAATCCCACATGGCTCACCAAATTTTGTTCTTCTAGGTTGAAGCGTTCATCTACAGTATGAGTTTTTATGTTTAGGTTTCACTCTTTTCTCTTCTATGTAGACAGATGAATTTGCTACTCTAAATCCAACATGGTTTGTAGTAGCTCTTTGAAACTTGACAAAATAAAGGAGTTCTCAAATTTCTCTCTATGGTTTGTTTCCTCTTCAAGTAGCCCTAAGCAGAGACTGTTGAAAAGCACTTTCATTGAAAGGGGTTGCAAAGCTTCCAAGAAATTACGAGTTTCCGAAATACCAGCAAATATTTTTTCACCCAAATCTGGATGATACCTGGTGGTAATGACAAGGACACAAATCCCACTTGGCTCATCAAATTTTGTTCTTCTAGGTTGAAGCGTTGGTCTACAGTAGTCGTTTTTATATTTAGGTTTCCCTCTGTTCACTCCTATATAGATAGATTAATTTGGAACTCTAAATTCAACATGGTTTGTAGTCGCTCTTAGAAACTTGACAAAAAAAAAAGTAGTTCTCAGTTTTGTCTCTATGGTTTGTTTCCTCTTCAAGTAGCCCTAAGCAGAGACTGTGGAAAAGCACTTTCATTAAAAAGGGTTGCCAAGCTTCCTATAAATTACGAGTTTCAGAAATAGCAGCAAATATTTTTTCACCCAATCTTGATGATACGTGGTGGTAATGACAGGTACACAAATTCCACTTGCCTCTAAAAATTTTGTTCTTCTAGGAGGAAGCGTTCGTTTACAGTGCAGTTTTTATTTTTGGTATCACTCTGTTCTCTCCTATATACATAGATGAATTTGGAACTCTAAATCCAACATGGTTTGTAGTAGCTCTTTGAAACTTGACAAAATAAAGGAGTTCTCAGTTTTGTCTCTATGTTTTGTTTCCCCTTCAAGTAGCCCAAGGCACACACTGTGGTAATGCACTTTCATTGAGAGGGATTGCCAAGCTTCCAAGAAATAACGAGTTTCCGAAATACCAGCAAATATTTTTTCACCCAATCTTGATGATACTTGGTGGTAATGATCGGTACACAAATCCCATTTGCACACCACATTTTGGTCTTCTAGGTTGAAGCGTTCGTTTACAGAAGCAGTTTATATTTTCAGGTTTCCCTCTCTTCTCTCCTATATAGATAGATGAATTTTGAACTCTAAATCCAACATGGTTTGTAGTAGCTCTTTGAAACTTGACAAAATAAAGGAGTTTTCAGTTTTGTCGCTATGGTTTGTTTCCTCTTCAAGTAGCCCTAGGCACAGACTGTGGAAAAGCACTTTCATTGAGAGAGGTTGCAAAGCTTCTAAGAAATAACGAGTTTCCGAAATACCAGCAAATATTTTTTTACCCAATCTTGATGATACGTGGTGGTATTGACAAGTACACAACTCCAATTTGGCTCACCAAATTTTGTTCTTCTAGGTTGAAGCGTTCGGCTACAGTAGTCGTTTTTATATTTAGGTTTTCCTCTGTTCTCTCCTATATAGATAGATTAATTTGGAACTCTAAATCCAACATGGTTTGTAGTCGCTCTTTGAAACTTGACAAAAAAATGTAGTTCTCAGTTTTGTCGCTATGGTTTGTTTTTTCTTCAATTAGCCCTAAGCAGAGACTGTGGAAAAGCACTTTAATTAAAAAGGGTTGCCCAGCTTCCTATAAATTACGAGTTTCCGAAATACCAGCAAATATTTTTTCACCCAATCTTGATGATACTTGGTGGAAATGACAAGTACACAAATCCCACTTGGCTCACCAAATTTTGTTCTTCTAGGTTGAAGCGTTCGTCTACAGTAGTCGTTTTTATATTTAGTTTTCCCTCTGTTCTCTCCTATATAGATAGATTAATTTGGAACTCTAAATCCAACATTATTTGTAGTCGCTCTTTGAAACTTAACAAAAAAAAAGTAGTTCTCAGTTTTGTCTCTACGGTTTGTTTCCTCTTCAAGTAGCCCTAAGTAGAGAGTGTGGAATAGCACTTTCATTGAAAGGGGTTGCCAAGCTTCCAAGAAATAACGAGTTTCTGAAACACCAGCAAATATTTTTTCACCCAATCTTGATGATACTTGGTGGTAATGATCGGTACACAAATCCCACATGGCTCACCAAATTTTGTTCTTCTAGGTTGAAGCGTTCATCTACAGTATGAGTTTTTATGTTTAGGTTTCACCCTTTTCTCTTCTATGTAGATAGATAATTTGGAACTCTAAATCCAACATGGTTGTAGTAGCTCTTTGAAACTTGACAAAATAAAGGAGTTCTCAAATTTCTCTCTATGGTTTGTTTCCTCTTCAAGTAGCCCTAAGCAGAGACTGTGGAAAAGCACTTTCATTGAAAGGGGTTGCCAAGCTTCCAAGAAATTACAAGTTTCCGAAATACCAGCAAATATTTTTTCACCCAAATCTGGATGATACCTGGTGGTAATGACAAGGACACAAATCCCACTTGGCTCATCAAATTTTGTTCTTCTAGGTTGAAGCGTTGGTCTACAGTAGTCGTTTTTATATTTAGGTTTCCCTCTGTTCACTCCTATATAGATAGATTAATTTGGAACTCTAAATCCAACATGGTTTGTAGTCGCTCTTTGAAACTTGACAAAAAAAAAAGTAGTTCTCAGTTTTGTCTCTATGGTTTGTTTCCTCTTCAAGTAGCCCTAAGCAGAGACTGTGGAAAAGCACTTTCCTTAAAAAGGGTTGCCAAGCTTCCTATACATTATGAGTTTCAGAAATAGCAGCAAATATTTCGTCACCCAATCTTGATGATACGTGGTGGTAATGACAAGTACACAAATTCCACTTGCCTCTAAAAATTTTGTTCTTCTAGGAGGAAGCGTTCGTTTACAGTGCAGTTTTTATTTTTGGTTTCACTCTGTTCTCTCCTATATATATAGATGAATTTGGAACTCTAAATCCAACATGGTTTGTAGTAGCTCTTTGAAACTTGACAAAATAAAGGAGTTCTCAGTTTTGTCTCTATGTTTTGTTTCCCCTTCAATAGCCCAAGGCACAGACTGTGAAATGCACTTTCATTGAGAGGGGTTGCCAAGCTTCCAAGAAATAACGAGTTTCCGAAATACCAGCAAATATTTTTTCACCCAATCTTGATGATACTTGGTGGTAATGATCCGTACACAAATCCCACTTGACACACCACATTTTGGTCTTCTAGGTTGAAGCGTTCGTTTACAGAAGCAGTTTATATTTTCAGGTTTCCCTCTCTTCTCTCCTATATAGATAGATGAATTTGGAACTCTAAATCCAACATGGTTTGTAGTAGCTCTTTGAAACTTGACAAAATAAAGGAGTTCTCAGTTTTGTCGCTATGGTTTGTTTCCTCTTCAAGTAGCCCTAGGCACAGACTGTGGAAAAGCACTTTCATTGAGAGAGGTTGCAAAGCTTCTAAGAAATAACGAGTTTCCTAAATACCAGAAAATATTTTTTTACCCAATCTTGATGATACGTGGTGGTAATGACAAGTACACAACTCCAATTTGGCTCACAAAATTTTGTTCTTCTAGGTTGAAGTGTTCGGCTACAGTAGTCGTTTTTATATTTAGGTTTTCCTCTGTTCTCTCCTATATAGATAGATTAATTTGGAACTCTAAATCCAACATGGTTTGTAGTTGCTCTTTGAAACTTGACAAAAAAATGTAGTTCTCAGTTTTGTCTCTATGGTTTGTTTTTTCTTCAATTAGCCCTAAGCAGAGACTGTGGAAAAGCACTTTCATTAAAAAGGGTTGCCACGCTTCCAAGAAATAACGAGTTTCCGAAATACCAGCAAATATTTTTTCACCCAATCTTGATTTTACGTGGTGGTAATGACAAGTACACAAATCCCACTTGGCTCCTCAAATTTTGTTCTTCTAGGTGGAAGCGTTCGTTTACACTTGCAGTTTTTATTTTTGGTTTCACTCTCTTCTCTCCTATATAGATAGATGAAGTTGGAACTCTAAATCCAACATGGTTTGTAGTAGCTCTTTGAAACTTGACAAAATAAAGGAGTTCTCAGTTTTGTCTCTATAATTTCTTTCCTCTTTAAGTAGCCCATACAGAGATTGTGGAAAAGCATTTTCATTGAAAGGGGTTGCCAAGCTTCCAAGAAATTACGAATTTACGAAATACCATCAAATATTTTTTCACCCAATCTTGATGATACGTGGTGGTAATGATCATTACACAAATCCTACTTGGCTCACCAATTTTTTTTCCTCTCGGTTGAAGCGTTCGTTTACAGCAGCAGTTCTTATTTTTAGTTTTCCATCTGTTCTCTCCTATATAGATAGATGAATTTGGAACACTTAATCCAACATGGTTTGTAGTAGCACTTTGAAAGTTGACAAAATAAAGGAGTTCTCACTTTTGTCTCAATGGTTTGTTTCCTATTCAGGTAGCCCTAGGCACAGACTGTGGAAAAGCACTTTCATTGAGAGTGGTGGCCAAGCTTCTAAAAATAACGAGTTTCCGAAAAACCAGCAAATATTTTTTCACCCAATCTTGATGAAACTTGGTGGTAATGATCAGTACACAAATACCACTTGGCTCACCAAATTATGTTCTTCTAGGTTGAAGCGTTCGTCTACAGTAGCAGTTTTTATGTTTAGGTTTCACTCTGTTCTCTCCTATGTAGATAGATGAATTTGGAACTCTAAATCCAACATGGTTTGTAGTAGCTCTTTGAAACTTGACAAAATAATGGAGTTCTCAGTTTTGTCTCTATAATTTGTTTCCTCTTCAAGTAGCCCTAAGGAGAGACTGTGGAAAAGCACTTTCATTGAAAGGGGTTGCAAGCTTCCAGGAAATTACGAGTTTCAGAAATACCAGCATGTATTGTTTCACCAATCTTGATGATACTTGGTTTTAATCATCAGTACACAAATCCCACTTGACTCACCAAATTTTGGTCTTTTAGTTTGAAGCGTTCGTTTACAGTAGCAGTTTATATTCTCAGGGTTCGCTCTGTTCTCTCCTATATAGATAGATGAATTTGGAACTCTAAATCCAACATGGTTTGTAGTAGCTCTTTGAAACTTGACAAAATAAAGGAATTCTAAGTTTTGTCTCTATTATTTGTTTCCTCTTCAAGTAGCCCTATGCAGAAACTGTGGAAAAGCACTTTCATTGAAAGGGGTTGCCAAGCTTCCAAGAAATTACGAGTTTCCGAAATACCAGCAAATATTTTTTCACCCAGTCTGGATGATACGTGGTGGTAATGACAAGTACACAAATCCCACTTGGCTCACCAAATTTTGTTCTTCTAGGTTGAAGCGTTGTTTACAGTAGCAGTTTTTATTTTTAGGTTTCCATCTGTTCTATCCTATATAGATAGATGAATTTGGAACTCTAAATCCAACATGGTTTGTAGTAGCTCTTGCAAAATGACAAAATAAAAGAGTTCTCAGCTTTGTCTCTATAATGTGTTTCCTCTTCAAGTAGCCCAAAGCAGAGATTTTGGAAAAGCACTTTCATTGAAAGGGGTTGCCAAGCTTCCAAGAAAATACGAGTTTCCGAAATAACAACAAATATTTTTTCGCCCAATCTTGATGATACTTGGTGGTAATGACAAGTACACAAATCCCACTTGGCTCACCAAATTTTGTTCTTCTAGGTTGAAGCGTTCGTTTACAGTAGCAGTTTTTATTTTTAGGTTTCCCTCTGTTCTCTCCTATATAGATAGATGAATTTGGAACTCTAAATCCAACATGGTTTGTAGAAGCTTTTTGAAACTTGACAAAATAAAGGAGTTCTCAGTTTTGTCTTTATGGTATATTTCCCCTTCAAGTATCCCTAGGCACAGACTGTGGAAAAGCACTTTCTTTGAGAGGGGTTGCCAAGCTTCTAAGAAATAACGAGTTTCCGAAATTCCAGCAAATATTTTTTCACCCAATCTTGATGATACTTAGTGGTAATGATCAGTACACAAATCCCACTTGGCTAACCAAATTTTGTTCTTCTAGGTTAAAGCGTTCGTTTACAGTAGAAGTTTTTATTTTTAGGTTTCACTTTGTTCTCTAATATATAGATAGATGAATTTGAAACTCTAAATCCAACATGGTTTTTAGTAGCTCTTTGAAACTTTACAAAATAAACGAGTTCTCACTTTTGTCTCTATGGTTTGTTTCCTCTTAAAGTAGCCCTAGGCGCAGACTGGGGAAAAGCACTTGCATTGAGAGGGTTTGCCAAACTTCTAAGAAATAACGAGTTTCCGAAATACCAGCAAATATTTTTTCACCCAATCTTGATGATACTTGGGGGTAATGATCAATACAAAAATACCACTTGGCTCACCAAATTGTGTTCTTCTAGGTTTAAGTGTTCGTCTAAAGTAGTAGTTTTTATATTTAGGTTTTACTCTGTTCTCTCTTATGTTGATAATTGAATTTGGAACTCTAAATCCCACATGGTTTGTAGTAGCTCTTTGAAACTAGACAAAATAAAGGAGATCTCAGTTTTGTCTTTATGGTTTGTTTCCTCTTCAAGTAGCCCTAGGTACAGACTGTGGAAAAGCACTTTCTTTGAGAGGGGTTGCCAAGCTTCTAAGAAATAACGAGTTTCCGAAATACCAGCAAATATTTTTTCACCCAATCTTGATGATACGTGGTGGTAATGATCAGTACACAAATGCCACTAGGCTCCCAAATTTTGTTCTTCTAGGTTGAAGCGTTCATTTACAGTAGCAGTTTTTATTTTTAGGTTTCACTCTGTTCTCTCCCATATAGATAGATGAATTTGGAACTCTAAATCCAATATGGTTTGTAGTAGCTTTTTGAAACTTGACAAAATAAAGGAGTTCTCAGTTTTGTCTCTATGGTTTGTTTCCTCTTCAAGTAGCCCTAGGCACAAAGTGTAGAACAGCACTTTCATTGAAAGGGGTTGCCAAGCTTCTAAGAAATAACGAGTTTCCGAAATACCAGCAAATATTTTTTCACCCAATCTTGATGATACTTGGTGGTAATTACAAACACACAAATCCCACTTGGCTCACCAAATTTTGCTCTTCTAGGTTGAAGCGTTCGTTTACAAGAGCAGTTTATATTTTTAGGTTTCCCTCTGTTCTCTCCTATATAGATAGATGAATTTGGAACTCTAAATCCAACATGGTTTGTAGTAGCTCTTTGAAACTTGACAAAATAAACATGTTCTCAGTTTTGTCTCTATGGTTTGTTTCCTCTTCAAGTAGCCCTAAGCAGAGACTGTGGAAAAGCACTTTTATTGAAAGGGGTTGCCAAGCTTCCAAGAAACTACGAGTTTATAAATACCAGCAAATATTTTTTCACCCAATCTTGATGATACTTGGTGGTAATGATAAGTACACAAATCCCACTTGGCTCACCAAATTTTGTTCTTCTAGGTTGAAGCCTTCGTTTACAGTAGCAGTTTATATTTTTAGGTGTCCCTCTGTTCTCTCCTATATAGATAGATGAATTTGGAACTTTAAATCCAATATGGTTTGTAGTAGCTCTTTGAAACTTGACAAAATAAAAGTGTTCTCAGTATTGTCTCTATGGTTTGTTTCCTCTTCATGTAGCCCTAGGCACAAACTGTAGAAAAGTACTTTCATTGAAAGGAGTTGCCAAGCTTCTAAGAAATAACGAGTTTTAGAAATACCAGCAAATATTTTTTCACCCTGTCTTGATGATACGTTGTGGTAATGATCACTACACAAGTCCAACTTGGCTCACAAATTGTGTTCTACTAGGTTGAAGCGTTCATTTGCAGTAGCAGTTTTTATTTTTAGGTTTCACTCTGTTCTCTCCCATATAGATAGATGAATTTGGAACTCTAAATCCAACATGGTTTGTAGTAGCTCTTTGAAACTTGAGAAAATAAAGGAGTTCTCAGTTTTGTCTCTATGATTTTTTTCCTCCAGTATCCCTAAGCAGAGACTGTGGAAAAGCACTTTCATTGAAAGGGGTTGCCAAGCTTCCAAGAAATTACGAGTTTCCGAAATACCAGCAAACAGTTTTTCACCCAATCTTGATGATACTTGGTGTTAATGACACGGACACAAATCCCACTTGGCTCACCAAATTTTGTTCTTCGAGGTTGAAGCATTCGTTTACAGTAGCAGTTTTTATTTTTAGGTTTCACTCAGTTCTCTCCTATATAGATAGATGAATTTGGAACTCTAAATCCAACATGGTTTGTAGTACCTCTTTGAAACTTCCTAAAATAAAGGAGACCTCAGATTTGTCTCTGTTGTTTGTTTTCTCTTCAAGTAGCAATAGGCACAGACTGTGGAAAAGCACTTTCATTATAGGGTTTCCGAAGCTTCTAAGAAATAATGAGTTTCCGAAATACCAGCAAATATTTTTTCACCCAATCTTGATGATACGTGGTGCTAATGATCAGTACACAAATGCCACTAGGCTCACCAAATTTTGTTCTTCTAGGTTGAAGCGTTCGTTTACAGTAGCTGTTTTTATTTTTTGGTTTCACTCTGTTCTCTTTTATATAGATAGATGAATTCAGAACACTAAATCCAACACGTTTTGTAGTAACTCTTTGAAACTTGACAAAATGAAGGAGTTCTCAGTTTTGTCTCTATGTTTTGTTTCCTCTTCAAGTAGTCCTAGGCACAGACTGTGCAAAAGCATTTTCATTGGGAGGGGTTGCCAGGCTTCTAAGAAATAACGAGTTTCCGATATACCAGCAAATATTTTTTCACCCAATCTTGATGATCCGTGGTGGTAATGATCAATACACAAATGCCACTTGGCTCACTAAATTGTGTTCTTCAAGTATGAAGCATTCATTTACAGTAGCAGTTTTTATTTTTAGGTTTCACTCTGTTCTGTCCCATATAGATAGATGAAATTGGAACTCTAAATCCAACATGGTTTGTGGTAGCTCTTTGAAACTTGACAAAATAAAGGAGTTCTCAGTTGTGTCTCTATGGTTTGTTTCCTCTTCATGCCCCCTAAGAAGAAACTGGGGAAAAGCACTTTCATTGACAGGGTTTGCCAAGCTCCCAAAAAATTACGGGTTTCCGAAATACCAGCAAATATTTTTTCACCCAATCTTGATGATACTTGGTGGTAATTACAAATACACAAGTCCCATTTGTCTCCCCAAATTTTGCTCTTCTAGGTTGAAGCGTTCGTTTACAAGAGCAGTTTTTATTTTTAGGTTTCCCTCTGTTTTCTCCTATATAGATAGATGAATTTGGAACTCTAAATCCAACATGGTTTGTAGTAGCTTTTTGAAACTTGACGAAATAAAAATGTTCTCAGTTTTGTCTATATGGTTTGTTTCCTCTTCAAGTAGCCCTAAGCAGAGACTGTGGAATAGCACTTTCATCGAAAGGGGTTGCCAAGCTTCCAAGAAATTACGAGTTTCGAAATACCAGCAAATATTTTTTCACCCAATGTTGATGATACTTGGTGGTAATGATAAGTATACAAATCCCACTTGGCTCACCAAATTTTGTTCTTCTAGGTTGAAGCGTTCGTTTACAGTAGCTGTTTTTATTTTTTGGTTTCACTCTGTTCTCTCCTATATAGATAGATGAATATAAAACACTAAATCCAACATGGTTTGAGTAGCTCCTTGAAACTTGACAAAATAAAAAAGTTCTCAGTTTTGTCTGTATGGTTTGTTTCCTCTTCAAGTAGCCCTAGGCACAGACTGGGGAAAAGCACTTTCATTGAGAGTTGTTGCCAAGCTTCTAAGAAATAACGAGTTTCCAAAATACCAGCAAATATTTTTTCACAATATCTTGATGATACTGGTGGTAATGATCAGTACACAAATCCCACTTGACTCAAAATTTGGTTCTTCTAGGTTGAAGCATTCGTTTACAGTAGCAGTTTATATTTTTAAGTGTTCCTCTGTTCTCTCCTATATAGATAGATGAATTTGGAACTCTAAATCCAACATGGTTTGTAGTAGCTCTTTGAAACTTGACAAAATAAAGGAGTTCTCAGTTTTGTCTCTATGATTTGCTTCCTCCTCAAGTATCCCTAAGCAGAGACTCTGGAAAAGCACTTTCATTAAAAGGGGTTGCCAAGCTTCCAAGAAATTACGAGTTTCCGAAATACCAGCAAACAGTTTTTCACCAATCTTGATGATACTTGGTGTTAATGACAAGTAAACAAATCCCACTTGGCTCACCAAATTTTGTTCTTTGAGGTTGATGCGTTCATTTACAGTAGCAGTTTTTATTTTTAGGTTTCACTCAGTTCTCTCCTAAATAGATAGATGAATTTGGAACTCTAAATCCAACATGGCTTGTAGTACCTCTTTGAAACTTCATAAAATAAAGGAGTCCTCAGTTTTGTCTCTATGATTTGTTTCCTCTTCAAGTAGCCCTAGGCACAGACTGTGGAAAAGCACTTTCATTGAGAGGGTTTCCCAAGCTTCTAAGGAATAACGAGTTTCCAAAATACCAGCAAATATTTTTTCACCCAATCTTGATGATACGTTTTGGTAATGATCAGTACACAAATGCCACTTGGCTCACCAAATTTTGTTCTTCTAGGTTGAAGCGTTCGTTTACAGTAGCTGTTTTTATTTTTTGGTTTCACTCTGTTCTCTTTTATATAGGTAGATGAATTCGGAACTCTAAATCCAACATGGTTTGTAGTAGCTCTTTGAAACTTGACAAAATAAAGGCATTCTCAGTTTTGTCTCTATGATTTGTTTCCTCCTAAATTATCCCTAAGCAAAGACTGTGGAAAAGCACTTTCATTGAAAGGGGTTGCCAAGCTTTCAAGAAATTACGAGTTGTCGAAATACCAGCAAACAGTTTTTCACCCAATCTTGATGATACTTGGTGTTAATGACAAGTACACATATCCCACTTGGCTCACCAAATTTTGTTCTTCGAGGTTGAAGCGTTCGTTTACTGTAGCAGTTTTTATTTTTAGGTTTCACTCACTTCTCTCCTATATAGATAGATGAATTTGGAACTTTAAATCCAATATGGTTTGTAGTAGCTCTTTGAAACTTGACAAAATAAAAGTGTTCTCAGTATTGTCTCTATGGTTTGTTTCCTCTTCATGTAGCCCTAGGCACAAACTGTAGAAAAGTACTTTCATTGAAAGGAGTTGCCAAGCTTCTAAGAAATAACGAGTTTTAGAAATACCAGCAAATATTTTTTCACCCTGTCTTGATGATACGTTGTGGTAATGATCACTACACAAGTCCAACTTGGCTCACAAATTGTGTTCTACTAGGTTGAAGCGTTCATTTGCAGTAGCAGTTTTTATTTTTAGGTTTCACTCTGTTCTCTCCCATATAGATAGATGAATTTGGAACTCTAAATCCAACATGGTTTGTAGTAGCTCTTTGAAACTTGACAAAATAAAGGAGTTCTCAGTTTTGTCTCTATGGTTTGTTTCCTCTTCAAGTAGCCCTAGGCATAGACGGTGGAAAAGCACTTTCATTGAAAGTGGTTGCCAAGCTTCCAAGAAATAAAGAGTTTCCGAAATACTAGCAAATATTTTTTCACCCAATCTTGATGATCCGTGGTGGTAATTACAAGTACACAATTCCCACGTGGCTCACCAAATTTTGTTCTTCTAGGTTGAAGCGTTCGTGTACAATAGCAGTTTTTATTTTTAGGTTTCACTCTGTTCTCTTTTATATAGATAGATGAATTTGGAACTCTAAATCCAACATGGTTTGTCGTAGCTCTTTGAAACTTGACAAAATGAAGGAGTTATCAGTTTTGTCTCCTTGTTTTGTTTCCTCTTCAAGTAGCCCTAGGCACAGGCTGTGGAAAAGCACTTTCATTGAAAGGGTTTGCCAAGCTCCCAAGAAATTATGGGTTTCTGAAATACCAGCATATATTTTTTCACCCAATCTTGATGATACTTGGTGGTAATGAGAAGTACACAATTCCCACTTGGCTAACGATATTCTGATCTTCTAGGTTGAAGCGTTCGTTTACAGTAGCAGTTTTTATTTTTGGTTTCCCTCTGTTCTCTCCTATATAGATAGATGAATGGAACTCTAAATCCAACATGGTTTGTAGTAGCTCTTTGAAACTTGACAAAATAATAAAGTTCTCAGTTTTGTCTCTATGGTTTGTTTCCTCTTCAAATAGCCCTAGGTACAGACTGGGGAAAAGCACATCCACTGAGAGGGGTAGCCAAGCTTCTAAGAAATAACGAGTTTCCGAAATACCAGCAAATATTTTTTCACCCAATCTTGATGATACGTGGTGGTAATGATCAGTACACAAATGCCACATGGCTCACCAAATTGTGTTCTTCTTGGTTGAAGCGGTGTTTTACAGTAGCAGTTTTTATTTTTAGGTTTCACTCTGTTCTCTCTCATATAGATAGATGAATTTGGAACTCTAAATCCAACATGGTTTGTAGTAGCTCTTTGAAACTTGACAAAATAAACGAGTTCTCAGTTTTGTCTCTGTGGTTTGTTTCCTCTTCAAGTAGCCCTTAGCAGAGACTGTGGAAAAGCACTTTCATTGAAAGGGTTTGCCAAGCTCCCAAAAAATTACTGGTTTCCGAAATACCAGCAAATATTTTTTCACCCAATCTTGATGTTACTTGGTGGTAATGACAAGTATACAAATCCCACTTGGCTCACCAAATTTTGCTCTTCTAGGTTGAAGCATTCGTTTACAGTAGCAGTTTTTATTTTTAGGTTTCCTTCTGTTCTCTCCTATATAGATAGATGAATTTGGAACTCTAAATCCAACATGGTTTGTAGTAGCTCTTTGAAACTTGACAAAATAAAAAAGTTCTCACTTTTGTCTCTATGGTTTGTTTCCTCTTCAAATAGCCCTAGGCACAGACTGAGGAAAAGCACATTCATTGGGAGGGGTTGCCAAGCTTCTAAGAAATAACGAGTTTCCGAAATACCAGCAAATATTTTTTCACAAAATCTTGATGATACTTGGTGGTAATGACAAGTACACAAATGCCACTTGGCTCACCAAATTTTGTTTTTCTAGGTTGACGTGTTCGTTCACAGTAGCAGTTTACATTTTTAGATTTCCTTCTGTTCTCTCCTATATAGATAGCTGAATTTGGAACTCTAAATCCAACATGGTTTATAGTAGCTATTTGAAACTTGACAAAATAAAGGAGTTCTCAGTTTTTTCTCTATGACTTGTTTCCTCTTCAAGTAGCCCTAAGCAGGGACTGTGGAAAAGCACTTTCATTGAGAGTTGTTTCCAAGCTTCTAAGAAATAATGAGTTTCCAAAATACCAGCAAATATTTTTCACCCAATCTTGATGATACTGGTGGTAATGATCAGTACACAAATTCCACTTGACTCACCAAATTTGGTTCGTCTAAATTGAAGCGTTCGTTTACAGTAGCAGTTTATATTTTTAGGTGTCCCTCTGTTCTCTTCTATATAGATAGATGAATCTGGAACTCTAAATGCAACATGGTTTGTAGTAGCTCTTTGAAACTTGACAAAATAAAGGAGTTCTCAGTTTTGTCTCTATGATTTGTTTCCTCCTCAAGTATCCCTAAGCAGAGACTGTGGAAAAGCACTTTCATTGAAAGGGGTTGCCAAGCTTCCATGAAATTACGAGTTTCCGAAATACCAGCAAACAGTTTTTCACCCAATCTTGATGATACTTGGTGTCAATGACAAGTACACAAATTTAACTTGGCTCACCAAATTTTGTTCTTCGAGGTTGAAGGGTTCGTTTACAGTAGCAGTTTTTATTTTTAGATTTCACTCAGTTCTCTCCTATATAGATAGATGAATTTGGAACTCTAAATCCAACATGGTTTGTAGTACCTCTTTGAAACTTCATAAAATAAAGGAGACCTCAGTTTTGTCTCTGTTGTGTGTTTCCTCTTCAAGTAGCCCTTGGCACACACTGTGGAAAAGCACTTTCATTATAGGGTTTCAATACTTCTAAGAAATAACGAGTTTCCGAAATACCAGCAAATATTTTTTCACCCAATCTTGATGATACCTGGTGGTAATGATCAGTACACAAATGCCACTAGGCTCCCAAATTTTGTTCTTCTAGGTTGAAGCGTTCATTAACAGTAGCAGTTTTTATTTTTAGGTTTCCCGCAGTTCTCTCCTATATAGATAGATGAATTTGGAACTCTAAATTCAACATGGTTTGTAGTAGCTCTTTGAAACTTGACAAAATAAAAAAGTTCTCAGTTTTGTCTCTATGGTTTGTTTCCTCTTCAAATAGCCCTAGGCACAGACTGGGGAAAAGCACATTCATTGAGAGGGGTTGCCAAGCTTCTAAGAAATAACGAGTTTCCGAAATACCAGCAAATATTTTTTCACCCAATCTTGATGATACGTGGTGGTAATGATCAGTACACAAATGCCACTTGGCTCTCCAAATTGTGTTCTTCTACGTTGAAACGTTCATTTACAGTAGCAATTTTTATTTTTAGTATTCACTCTGTTCTCTCCCATATAGATAGATGAATTTGGAACTCTAAATCCAATATGGTTTGTAGTAGCTCTTTGAAACTTAACAAAATAAAGGAGTTCTCAGTTTTGTCTCTATGGTTTGTTTCCTCTTCAAGTAGCCCTAGGCACAAAGTGTAGAACAGCACTTTCATTGAAAGGGATTGCCAAGCTTCTAAGTAATAACGAGTTTCCGAAATACCAGCAAATATTTTTTCACCCAATCTTGATGATACTTGGTGGTAATGATCAGTACACAAATCCCACTTGGCTCACTAAATTTTATTGTTCTAGGTTGAAGCGTTCGTTTACAGTAGCAGTTTTTATTTTTAGGTTTCCCTCTGTTCTCTCCTATATAGATAGATGAATTTGGAACTCTAAATTAAACATGGTTTATAGTAGCTCTTTGAAACATGACAAAATAAAGGAGTTCTCAGTTTTTTCTCTATGATATGTTTCCTCTTCAAGTAGCCCTAAGGAGATACTGGGGAAAAGCACTTTCATTGACAGGGTTTGCCAAGCTCCCAAAAAATTACGGGTTTCCGAAATACCAGCAAATATTTTTTCACACAATCTTGATGATACTTGGTGGTAATTACAAACACACAAATCCCACTTGGCTCACCAAATTTTGCTCTTCTAGGTTGAAGCGTTCGTTTACAAGAGCAGTTTATATTTTTAGGTTTCCCTCTGTTCTCTCCTATATAGATAGATAAATTTGGAACTCTAAATCCAACATGGTTTGTAGTAGCTCTTTGAAACTTCATACAATAAAGGAGACCTCAGTTTTGTCTCTGTTGTTTGTTTTCTCTTCAAGTAGCCGTAGGCACAGACTGTGGAAAAGCACTTTCATTATAGGGTTTCCCAAGCTTCTAAGAAATAACGAGTTTCCGAAATACCAGCAAATATTTTTTCACCCAATCTTGATGATACGTGGTGGTAATGATCAGTACACAAATGCCACTAGGCTCACCAAATTTTGTTCTTCTAGGTTGAAGCGTTCGTTTACAGTAGCTGTTTTTATTTTTTGGTTTCACTCTGTTCTCTTTTATATAGATAGATGAATTCAGAACTCTAAATCCAACATGTTTTGTAGTAACTCTTTGAAACTTGACAAAATGAAGGAGTTCTCAGTTTTGTCTCTATGTTTTGTTTCCTCTTCAAGTAGTCCTAGGCACAGACTGTGCAAAACCACTTTCATTGGGAGGGGTTGCCAGGCTTCTAAGAAATAACGAGTTTCCGAAATACCAGCAAATAATTTTTTAACCAATCGTGATGATACTTGGTGGTAATGACAAGTACACAAATCCCACTTGGCTCACCAATTTTTGTTCTTCTAGGTTGAATCGTTCGTCTACAGTAGCAGTTTTTATATTTACGTTTCACTCTGTTCTCTCTTATATAGATAGATGAATTTGGAACTTTAAATCCAACATGGTTTGTAGTAGCTTTTTGAAACTTGAAAAAATAAAAGAGTTCTCAGTTTTGTCTCTATGGTTTGTTTCTTCGTCAAGTAGCCCTAGGCCCAGACTGTGGAAAAGCACTTTCATTGAGAGGGGTTGCCAAGCTTCTAAGAAATAATGAGTTGTCAAAATAACAGCAAATATTTTTTCACCCAATCTTGAGGATACGTGGTGGTAATGATCAGAACACAAATCCCAATTAGCTCACCGAATTGTGTTGTTCTAGGTTGAAGTGTTCCTTTACAGTAGCAGTTTATACTTATAGGTTTCCCTCTGTTCTCTCATATATAGATAGCTGAAATTGGAACTCTAAATCCAGCATGGTTTGTAGTAGCGCGTTGAAACTTGCCAAAAAAAAGTAGTTGCCAGTTTTGTCTCTATGGTTTGTTTCCTCTTCAAGTAGCCCTAGGAACAGACTGTGGAAAAGCACTTTCATTGAAAGGGGTTGCCAAGCTTTCAAGAAATAACGAGTTTCCGAAATACCAGCAAATATTTTTTCACCCAATCTTGATGATACGTGGTGGTAATGACAAGTACACAAATCCCACTTGGCTCACCAAATTTTGTTTTTCAAATTTGAAGCGTTCGTTTACTGTATCAGTTTATATTTTTAGGTTTCCCTCTGTTCTCTCCTATATACATAGATGAATTTGGAAATCTAAATCCAACATGGTTTGTAGTAGCTCTTTGAAACTTGACAAAATAAAGGAGTTCTCAGTTTTCTCTCTATGGTTTGTTTCTTCTTCAATAGCCCAAGGCACAGACTGTGGAATAGCACTTTCATTGAGAGGGATTGCAAAGCTTCTAAGAAATAAGGAGTTTCTAAAATACCAGCAAACATTTTTTCACCCAATCTTGAAGGTACTTGGTGGTAATGATCAGTACAAAAATCCCACTTGGCTCACCAAATTTTGTTCTTCTAGGTTGAAGCGTTCGTCCACAGTAGCAGTTTGTATATTTAGGTTTCCCTCTGTTCTCTCCTATATAGATAGATGAATATGGAACTCTAAATCCAACATGGTTTGTAGTAGCTCTTAGATACTTGACAAAAAAAAGAGTTCTCAGTTTTCTCTCTATGGTTTGTTTCCTCTTCAAGTAGCCCTAAGGAGAAACTGGGGAAAAGCACTTTCATTGAAAGGGTTTGTCAAGCTCCCAAAAAATTACGGGTTTCCGAAATACCAGCAAATGTTTTTTCACCCAATCTTGATGATACTTGGTGGTAATGAGAAGTACACAAATCCCACTTGGCTCACCAAATTTTGCTCTTCTAGGTTGATGCGTTCGTTTACAAGAGCAGTTTTTATTTTTAGGTTTCCCTCTGTTCTCTCCTATACAGATAGATGAATTTGGAACTCTAAATCCAACATGGTTTGTAGTAGCTCTTTGAAACTTGACAAAATAAAGGAGTTCTCAGTTTTGTCTCTATGGTTTGTTTCCTCTTCAAGTAGCCCTAGGCACAGACTGTGGAAAAGCACTTTCATTGAGAGGGGTTGCCAAGCTTCTAAGAAATAACGAGTTTTCGAAATGCCAGGAAATATTTTTTTACCCAATCTTGGTGATACTTGGTGGTAATGATCAGTCCACAAATCGCACTTGGCTCAACAAATTTTGTTCTTCTAGGTTTAAGCGTTCGTCTACAGTAGCAGTTTTTATATTTATGTTTCACTCTGTTCTCTCTTATATAGATAGATGAATTTATAACTCTAAATCCAACATGCTTTGTAGTAGCTCTTTGAAACTTGACACAATACAGGAGTTCTCAGTATTGTCCCTATCGTTTGTTTCCACTTCACGTAGCCCTAGGCACAGACTGTGGAAATGCACTTTCATAGAAACGGGTTGCCAAGCTTCCAAGAAATAACGAGTTTCTGAAATACCAGCAAATATTTCTTCACCCAATCTTGATGATACTTGGTGGTAATGATCAGTACACAAATCCCACTTTGCCACCAAATTTTGTTTTTCTAGGTTTAAGAGTTCGTCTACAGTAGCAGTTTTTATATTTAGGTTTCACTCTGTTCTCTCTTATATAGATAGATAATTTGGAAGTCTAAATCCAACATGGTTTGTAGTATCTGTTTGTAACTTGAGACAATAAAGGAGTTCTCAGTTTTATCTCTAAGGTTTGTTTCCTCTTCAAGTAGCCATATGCACAGACTGTGGAAAAGCACTTTCATTGCGAGGGGTTGCCAAGCTTCTACGAAATAATGAGTTTCCGAAACACCAGCAAATATTTTTTCACTCAATCTTGATGATACTTGGTGATAATGATAAGTCCACAAATCGCACTTGGCTCAACAAATTTTGTTCTTCTAGGTTTAAGCGTTCGTCTACAGTAGCAGTTTTTATATTTAGGTTTCACTCTGTTCTCTCTTATAAAGATAGATGAATTTGGAACTCTAAATCCAACATGGTTTGTAGTAGCTCTTTGAAACTTGACAAAATAAAGGAGTTCTCAGTTTTGTCTTTATGTTTTGTTTCCTCTTCAAGTAGCCCTAGGCAGAGACTGTGGATAAGCATTTTCATTGAAAGGGTTTGCCAAGCTCCCAAAAAATTACGGGTTTCCGAAATACCAGCAAATATTTTTTCACCCAATCTTGATGATACTTGGTGGTAATGACAAGTACTCAAATCCCACTTGGCTCACAAAATTTTGCTCTTCTAGGTTGAAGCGTTCGTTTACAGTAGCAGTTTTTATTTTTAGGTTTCCCTCTGTTCTCTCCTATAAAGATAGATGAATTTGGAACTCTAAATCAAACATGGTTTGTAGTAGATCTTTGAAACTTGACAAAATAAAAAAGCTCTAACTTTTGTCTCTATGGTTTGTTTCCTTTTCAAATAGCCCTAGGCACAGACTGGGGAAAAGCACATTCATTGAGAGGGTTTGCCAAGCTTCTAAGAAATAACGAGTTTCCGAAACACCAGCAAATATTTTTTCACCCAATATTGATGTTACGCGGTGGTAATGATCAGTACACAAATGCCACTTGGCTCAGCAAATTGTGTTCTTCTATTTTGAAGCGTTCGTTTACAGTAGCAGTTTTTATTTTTAGGTTTCACTCTGTTCTCTCCCATATAGATAGATGAATTTGGAACTCTAAATCCAATATGGTTTGTAGTAGCTCTTTGAAACTTGACCAAATAAAGGAGTTCTCAGTTTTGTCTCTATGGTTTGTTTCCTCTTCAAGTAGTCCTAGGCACAAAGTGTAGAACAGCACTTTCATTGAAAGGGGTTGCCAAGCTTCTAAGAAATAACGAGTTTCCGAAATACCAGCAAATATTTTTTCACCCAATCTTGATGATACTTGGTGGTAATGATCAGTACACAAGTCCCACTTGGCTCACCAAATTTTGTTCTTCTAGGTTGAAGCGTTCGTTTACAGTAGCAGTTTTTATTTTTAGGTTTCATTCTGTTCTCTCCTATATAGATAGATGAATTTGGAACTCTAAATCCAACATGGTTTGTAGTACCTCTTTGAAATTTGACAAAATAAAGTCGTTCTCAATATTGTCTCTATGGTTTGTTTCCTCTTCAAGTAGCCCTCAGCAGAGACTGTGGAAAAGCACATTCATTGAAAGGGGTTGCCAAGCTTCCAAGAATTAACGAGTTTCCGAAATACCAGCAAATATTTTTTCACCCAATCTTGATGATACTTGGTGGTAATGATCGGTACACAAATCCCACTTGACTCACCAAATTTTGTTCTTCTAGGTTGAAGCGTTAGTCTACAGTAACAGTTTATATTTTTAGGTTTCCCTCTGTTCTCTCCTATATAGATAGATGAATTTGGAACTCTAAATCCAACATGGTTGTAGTAGCTCTTTGAAACTTGACAAAATAAAGGAGTTCTCAATTTTGTCTCTATGATTTGTTTCCTCTTCAAGTAGCCCAGGCAGAGATTGTGGAAAAGCACTTTCATTGAAAGGGGTTGCCAAGCTTCCAAGAAATTACGGGTTTCCGAAATACCAGCAAATATTTTTTCACCCAATCTTGATGATGCTTGGTGGTAATGAGAAGTACACAGATCCCACATGGCTCACCAAATTTTGTTCTTCTAGTTTAAGCGTTCGTTTACAGTAGCAGTTTTTATTTTTAGGTTTCACTCTGTTCTCTCCTATATAGATAGATGAATTTGGAACTTTAAATCCAACATGGATTGTAGTAGCTCTTTGAAACTTGACAAAATAAAGGGGTTCTCAGTTTTGTCTTTATGCATTGTTTCTTCTTCAAGTAGCACTAGGCACAGACTGTGGAAAAGCACTTTCATTGAGAGGGGTTGCCAAGATTCTAAGAAATAACGAGTTTCCGAAATACCAGCAAATATTTTTTCACGCAATCTTGATGATACGTGGTGGTAATGATCAGTACACAAATCCCACTTGGCTCACCAAACTGTGTTCTTCTAGGTTGAAGCGTTCGTTTACAGTAGCAGTTTTTATTTTTAGGTTTCACTCTGTTCTCTCCTATATAGATAGATTAATTTGGAACTCTAAATCCAACATGGTTTGTAGTAGCTCTTTGAAACTCGACAATAAAAAGTAGTTCTCAGTTTTGTCTCTATGATTTGTTTTCTCTTCAAGTAGCCCTAAGCAGAGACTGTGGAAAAGCACTTTCATTGAAAGGAGTTGCCAAGAATCCAACAAATTACGAGTTTCCGAAATACCAGCAAATACTGTTTCACCCAATCTTGATGATACTTGGTGGTAATGACAAGTACACAAATCCCACTTGGCTCACCAAATTGTGTTCTTCTAGGTTGTAGCGTTCGTCTACAGTAGCAGTTTTTATAATTAGGTTTCCCTCTGTTCTCTCCTATATAGATAGAGAATATGGAACTCTAAATCCAACATGGTTTGTAGTAGCTCTTAGAAACTTGACAAAAAAAGAGGTCTCAGTTTTGTCTCTATGGTTTGTTTCCTCTTAAAGTAGCCCTAAGCAGAGACTGTGGAAAAGCACTTTCATTGAAAGGGGTTGCCAAGCTTCCAAGAAATTTCGAGTTTCCGAAATACCAGCAAATATTTTTTCAACCAATCTTGATGATACGTGGTGGTAATGACAAGTACACAAATCCCACTTGGCTCACCAAATTTTGTTTTTCAAATTTGAAGCGTTCGTTTACAGTATCAGTTTATATTTTTAGGTTTCCCTCTGTTCTCTCCTATATACATAGATGAATTTGGAAATCTAAATCCAACATGGTTTGTAGTAGCTCTTTGAAACTTGACAAAATAAAGGAGTTCTCAGTTTTCTCTCTATGGTTTGTTTCTTCTTCAATAGCCCAAGGCACAGACTGTGGAAAAGCACTTTCATTGGAAGGGATTGCAAAGCTTCTAAGAAATAAGGAGTTTCTAAAATACCAGCAAACATTTTTTCACCCAATCTTGAAGGTACTTGGTGGTAATGATCAGTACAAAAATCCCACTTGGCTCACCAAATTTTGTTCTTCTAGGTTGAAGCGTTCGTCCACAGTAGCAGTTTTTATATTTAGGTTTCCCTCTGTTCTCTCCTATATTGATAGATGAATTTGGAACTCTAAATCCAACATGAATTGTAGTAGCTCTTTGAAACTTGACAGAATAAAGGAGTTCTCAGTTTTTTCTCTATGATTTGTTTCCTAATCAAGTAGCCCTAAGGAGAAACTGGGGAAAAGCACTTTCATTGAAAGGGTTTGTCAAGCTCCCAAAAAATTACGGGTTTCTGAAATACCAGCAAATGTTTTTTCACCCAATCTTGATGATACTTGGTGGTAATTACAAATACACAAATCCCACTTGGCTCACCAAATTTTGCTCTTCTAGGTTGATGCGTTCGTTTACAAGAGCAGTTTTTATTTTTAGGTTTCCCTCTGTTCTCTCCTATATAGATAGATGAATTTGGAACTCTAAATCCAACATAGTTTGTATTAGCTCTTTGAAACTTGACAATACAAAGTAGTTCTCAGTTATGTCTCTATGGTTTGTATAGTCTTCAAGTAGCCCTAAGCAGAGACTGTGGAAAAGCACTTTCATTGAAAGGGGTTGCCAAGCTTCCAAAAAATTGCGAGTCTCTGAAATACCAGCAAATATTTTTACACCCAATCTTGATGATACGTGGTGGTAATGACAAGTACACAAATCCCACTTGGCTCACCAAATTATGTTCTTCTAGTTTGAAGCGTTCGTCTACAGTAGCAGTTTTTATATTTAGGTTTCCCTCTGTTCTCTCCTATATAGATAGATGAATATGGAACTCTAAATCCAACATGGTTTGTAGTAGCTCCTAGATACTTGACAAAAAAAAAGAGTTCTCAGTTTTCTCTCTATGGTTTGTTTCCTCTTCAAGTAGCCCTAAGCTGAAACTGTGGAAAAGCACTTTCACTAAAAGGGGTTGCCAAGCTTCCAAGAAATTACGAGTTTCCAAAATACCTGCAAACATTTTTTCACCCAAGGTTGATGATACTTGGTGGTAATGATCAGTACAAAAATCCCACTTGGCTCACCAAATTTCGTTCTTCTAGGTTGAAGCGTTCGTCTACAGTAGCAGTTTTTATATTTAGGTTACCCTCTGTTCTCTCCTATATAGATAGATGAATTTGGAACTCTAAATCCAACATGGTTTGTAGTAGCTCTTTGAAACTTGACAAAATAAAGCAGTTCTCAGTTTTGTCTCTATGATTTGTTTCCTCTTCAAGTAGCCCTAAGCAGAGACTGTGGAAAAGCACTTTCATTGAAAGGGGTTGCCAAGCTTCTAAGAAATAACGAGTTTCCGAAATACCAGCAAATATTTTTTCACCCAATCTTGATGATACTTGGTGGTAATGACAAGTACACAATTCCCACTTGGGTCACCAAATTTTGTTCTTCTAGGTTGAAGCGTTCGTTTACAGTAGCAGTTTATATTTTAAGGTTTCCCTCTATTCTCTCCTATACAGATAGATGAATTTGGAACTCTAAATCCAACATGGTTTGTAGTAGCTCTTTGAAACTTGACAAAATAAAGGAGTTCTCAGTTTTGTCTCTATGGTTTGTTTCCTCTTCAAGTAGCCCTAGGCACAGACTGTGGAAAAGCACTTTCATTGAGAGGGGTTGCCAAGCTTCTAAGAAATAACGAGTTTTCGAAATGCCAGGAAATATTTTTTTACCCAATCTTGGTGATACTTGGTGGTAATGATCAGTCCACAAATCGCACTTGGCTCAACAAATTTTGTTCTTCTAGGTTTAAGCGTTCGTCTACAGTAGCAGTTTTTATATTTATGTTTCACTCTGTTCTCTCTTATATAGATAGATGAATTTATAACTCTAAATCCAACATGCTTTGTAGTAGCTCTTTGAAACTTGACACAATACAGGAGTTCTCAGTATTGTCCCTATCGTTTGTTTCCACTTCACGTAGCCCTAGGCACTGACTGTGGAAATGCAATTTCATAGAAAGGGGTTGCCAAGCTTCCAAGAAATAACGAGTTTCTGAAATACCAGCAAATATTTCTTCACCCAATCTTGATGATACTTGGTGGTAATGATCAGTACACAAATCCCACTTTGCCACCAAATTTTGTTTTTCTAGGTTTAAGAGTTCGTCTACAGTAGCAGTTTTTATATTTAGGTTTCACTCTGTTCTCTCTTATATAGATAGATAATTTGGAAGTCTAAATCCAACATGGTTTGTAGTATCTGTTTGTAACTTGAGACAATAAAGGAGTTCTCAGTTTTATCTCTAAGGTTTGTTTCCTCTTCAAGTAGCCATATGCACAGACTGTGGAAAAGCACTTTCATTGCGAGGGGTTGCCAAGCTTCTACGAAATAATGAGTTTCCGAAACACCAGCAAATATTTTTTCACTCAATCTTGATGATACTTGGTGATAATGATAAGTCCACAAATCGCACTTGGCTCAACAAATTTTGTTCTTCTAGGTTTAAGCGTTCGTCTACAGTAGCAGTTTTTATATTTAGGTTTCACTCTGTTCTCTCTTATAAAGATAGATGAATTTGGAACTCTAAATCCAACATGGTTTGTAGTAGCTCTTTGAAACTTGACAAAATAAAGGAGTTCTCAGTTTTGTCTCTATGTTTTGTTTCCTCTTCAAGTAGCCCTAGGCAGAGACTGTGGATAATCATTTTCATTGAAAGGGTTTGCCAAGCTCCCAAAAAATTACGGGTTTCCGAAATACCAGCAAATATTTTTTCACCCAATCTTGATGATACTTGGTGGTAATGACAAGTACACAAATCCCACTTGGCTCACAAAATTTTGCTCTTCTAGGTTGAAGCGTTCGTTTACAGTAGCAGTTTTTATTTTTAGGTTTCCCTCTGTTCTCTCCTATAAAGATAGATGAATTTGGAACTCTAAATCAAACATGGTTTGTAGTAGATCTTTGAAACTTGACAAAATAAAAAAGCTCTAACTTTTGTCTCTATGGTTTGTTTCCTTTTCAAATAGCCCTAGGCACAGACTGGGGAAAAGCACATTCATTGAGAGGGTTTGCCAAGCTTCTAAGAAATAACGAGTTTCCGAAACACCAGCAAATATTTTTTCACCCAATATTGATGTTACGCGGTGGTAATGATCAGTACACAAATGCCACTTGGCTCAGCAAATTGTGTTCTTCTATTTTGAAGCGTTCGTTTACAGTAGCAGTTTTTATTTTTAGGTTTCACTCTGTTCTCTCCCATATAGATAGATGAATTTGGAACTCTAAATCCAATATGGTTTGTAGTAGCTTTTTGAAACTTGACCAAATAAAGGAGTTCTCAGTTTTGTCTCTATGGTTTGTTTCCTCTTCAAGTAGTCCTAGGCACAAAGTGTAGAACAGCACTTTCATTGAAAGGGGTTGCCAAGCTTCTAAGAAATAACGAGTTTCCGAAATACCAGCAAATATTTTTTCACCCAATCTTGATGATACTTGGTGGTAATGATCAGTACACAAATCCCACTTGGCTCACCAAATTTTGTTCTTCTAGGTTGAAGCATTCGTTTAGAGTAGCAGTTTTTATTTTTAGGTTTCATTCTGTTCTCTCCTATATAGATAGATGAATTTGGAACTCTAAATCCAACATGGTTTGTAGTACCTCTTTGAAATTTGACAAAATAAAGTCGTTCTCAGTATTGTCTCTATGGTTTGTTTCCTCTTCAAGTAGCCCTCAGCAGAGACTGTGGAAAAGCACATTCATTGAAAGGGGTTGCCAAGCTTCCAAGAATTAACGAGTTTCCGAAATACCAGCAAATATTTTTTCACCCAATCTTGATGATACTTGGTGTTAATGATCGGTACACAAATCCCACTTGACTCACCAAATTTTGTTCTTCTAGGTTGCAGCGTTAGTCTACAGTAGCAGTTTATATTTTAGGTGTCCCTCTGTTCTCTCCTATATAGCTAGATGAATTTGGAACTCTAAATCCAACATGGTTGTAGTAGCTCTTTGAAACTTGACAAAATAAAGGAGTTCTCAATTTTGTCTCTATGATTTGTTTCCTCTTCAAGTAGCCCAGGCAGAGATTGTGGAAATGCACTTTCATTGAAAGGGGTTGCCAAGCTTCCAAGAAATTACGGGTTTCCGAAATACCAGCAAATATTTTTTCACCCAATCTTGATGATGCTTGGTGGTAATGAGAAGTACACAGATCCCACATGGCTCACCAAATTTTGTTCTTCTAGTTTAAGCGTTCGTTTACAGTAGCAGTTTTTATTTTTAGGTTTCACTCTGTTCTCTCCTATATAGATAGATGAATTTGGAACTTTAAATCCAACATGGATTGTAGTAGCTCTTTGAAACTTGACAAAATAAAGGAGTTCTCAGTTTTGTCTTTATGCATTGTTTCTTCTTCAAGTAGCACTAGGCACAGACTGTGGAAAAGCACTTTCATTGAGAGGGGTTGCCAAGATTCTAAGAAATAACGAGTTTCCGAAATACCAGCAAATATTTTTTCACGCAATCTTGATGATACGTGGTGGTAATGATCAGTACACAAATCCCACTTGGCTCACCAAACTGTGTTCTTCTAGGTTGAAGCGTTCGTTTACAGTAGCAGTTTTTATTTTTAGGTTTCACTCTGTTCTCTCCTATATAGATAGATTAATTTGGAACTCTAAATCCAACATGGTTTGTAGTAGCTCTTTGAAACTCAACAATAAAAAGTAGTTCTCAGTTTTGTCTCTATGATTTGTTTTCTCTTCAAGTAGCCCTAAGCAGAGACTGTGGAAAAGCACTTTCATTGAAAGGAGTTGCCAAGAATCCAACAAATTACGAGTTTCCGAAATACCAGCAAATACTGTTTCACCCAATCTTGATGATACTTGGTGGTAATGACAAGTACACAAATCCCACTTGGCTCACCAAATTGTGTTCTTCTAGGTTGTAGCGTTCGTCTACAGTAGCAGTTTTTATATTTAGGTTTCACTCTGTTCTCTCTTATAAAGATAGATGAATTTGGAACTCTAAATCCAACATGGTTTGTAGTAGCTCTTTGAAACTTGACAAAATAAAGGAGTTCTCAGTTTTGTCTCTATGTTTTGTTTCCTCTTCAAGTAGCCCTAGGCAGAGACTGTGGATAAGCATTTTCATTGAAAGGGTTTGCCAAGCTCCCAAAAAATTACGGGTTTCCGAAATACCAGCAAATATTTTTTCACCCAATCTTGATGATACTTGGTGGTAATGACAAGTACACAAATCCACTTGGCTCACAAAATTTTGCTCTTCTAGGTTGAAGCGTTCGTTTACAGTAGCAGTTTTTATTTTTAGGTTTCCCTCTGTTCTCTCCTATAAAGATAGATGAATTTGGAACTCTAAATCAAACATGGTTTGTAGTAGATCTTTGAAACTTGACAAAATAAAAAAGCTCTAACTTTTGTCTCTATGGTTTGTTTCCTTTTCAAATAGCCCTAGGCACAGACTGGGAAAAGCACATTCATTGAGAGGGTTTGCCAAGCTTCTAAGAAATAACGAGTTCCGAAACACCAGCAAATATTTTTTCACCCAATATTGATGTTACGCGGTGGTAATGATCAGTACACAAATGCCACTTGGCTCAGTAAATTGTGTTCTTCTATTTTGAAGCATTCGTTTACAGTAGCAGTTTTTATTTTAGGTTTCACTCTGTTCTCTCCCATATAGATAGATGAATTTGGAACTCTAAATCCAATATGGTTTGTAGTAGCTTTTTGAAAACTTGACCAAATAAAGGAGTTCTCAGTTTTGTCTCTAAGGTTTGTTTCCTCTTCAAGTAGTCCTAGGCACAAAGTGTAGAACAGCACTTTCATTGAAAGGGGTTGCCAAGCTTCTAAGAAATAACGAGTTCCGAAATACCAGCAAATATTTTTTCACCCAATCTTGATGATACTTGGTGGTAATGATCAGTACACAAATCCCACTTGGCTCACCAAATTTTGTTCTTCTAGGTTGAAGCGTTCGTTTACAGTAGCAGTTTTTATTTTTAGGTTTCATTCTGTTCTCTCCTATATAGATAGATGAATTTGGAACTCTAAATCCAACATGGTTTGTAGTACCTCTTTGAAATTTGACAAAACAAAGTCGTTCTCAGTATTGTCTCTATGGTTTGTTTCCTCTTCAAGTAGCCCTCAGCAGAGACTGTGGAAAAGCACATTCATTGAAAGGGGTTGCCAAGCTTCCAAGAATTAACGAGTTTCCGAAATACCAGCAAATATTTTTTCACCCAATCTTGATGATACTTGGTGGTAATGATCGGTACACAAATCCCACTTGACTCACCAAATTTTGTTCTTCTAGGTTGAAGCGTTAGTCTACAGTAGCAGTTTATATTTTTAGGTTTCCCTCTGTTCTCTCCTATATAGATAGATGAATTTGGAACTCTAAATCCAACATGGTTGTAGTAGCTCTTTGAAACTTGACAAAATAAAGGAGTTCTCAATTTTGTCTCTATGATTTGTTTCCTCTTCAAGTAGCCCAGGCAGAGATTGTGGAAAAGCACTTTCATTGAAAGGGGTTGCCAAGCTTCCAAGAAATTACGGGTTTCCGAAATACCAGCAAATATTTTTCACCCAATCTTGATGATGCTTGGTGGTAATGAGAAGTACACATATCCCACATGGCTCACCAAATTTTGTTCTTCTAGTTTAAGCGTTCGCTTACAGTAGCAGTTTTTATTTTTAGGTTTCACTCTGTTCTCTCCTATATAGATAGATGAATTTGGAACTTTAAATCCAACATGGATTGTAGTAGCTCTTTGAAACTTGACAAAATAAAGGAGTTCTCAGTTTTGTCTTTATGCATTGTTTCTTCTTCAAGTAGCACTAGGCACAGACTGTGGAAAAGCACTTTCATTGAGAGGGGTTGCCAAGATTCTAAGAAATAACGAGTTTCCGAAATACCAGCAAATATTTTTTCACGCAATCTTGATGATACGTGGTGGTAATGATCAGTACACAAATCCCACTTGGCTCACCAAACTGTGTTCTTCTAGGTTGAAGCGTTCGTTTACAGTAGCAGTTTTTATTTTTAGGTTTCACTCTGTTCTCTCCTATATAGATAGATTAATTTGGAACTCTAAATCCAACATGGTTTGTAGTAGCTCTTTGAAACTCGACAATAAAAAGTAGTTCTCAGTTTTGTCTCTATGATTTGTTTTCTCTTCAAGTAGCCCTAAGCAGAGACTGTGGAAAAGCACTTTCATTGAAAGGAGTTGCCAAGAATCCAACAAATTACGAGTTTCCGAAATACCAGCAAATACTGTTTCACCCAATCTTGATGATACTTGGTGGTAATGACAAGTACACAAATCCCACTTGGCTCACCAAATTGTGTTCTTCTAGGTTGTAGCGTTCGTCTACAGTAGCAGTTTTTATAATTAGGTTTCCCTCTGTTCTCTCCTATATAGATAGAGAATATGGAACTCTAAATCCAACATGGTTTGTAGTAGCTCTTAGAAACTTGACAAAAAAAGATGTCTCAGTTTTGTCTCTATGGTTTGTTTCCTCTTAAAGTAGCCCTAAGCAGAGACTGTGGAAAAGCACTTTCATTGAAAGGGGTTGCCAAGCTTCCAAGAAATTTCGAGTTTCCGAAATACCAGCAAATATTTTTTCAACCAATCTTGATGATACGTGGTGGTAATGACAAGTACACAAATCCCACTTGGCTCACCAAATTTTGTTTTTCAAATTTGAAGCGTTCGTTTACAGTATCAGTTTATATTTTTAGGTTTCCCTCTGTTCTCTCCTATATACATAGATGAATTTGGAAATCTAAATCCAACATGGTTTGTAGTAGCTCTTTGAAACTTGACAAAATAAAGGAGTTCTCAGTTTCTCTCTATGGTTTGTTTCTTCTTCAATAGCCCAAGGCACAGACTGTGGAAAAGCACTTTCATTGAGAGGGATTGCAAAGCTTCTAAGAAATAAGGAGTTTCTAAAATACCAGCAAACATTTTTTCACCCAATCTTGAAGGTACTTGGTGGTAATGATCAGTACAAAAATCCCACTTGGCTCACCAAATTTTGTTCTTCTAGGTTGAAGCGTTCGTCCACAGTAGCAGTTTTTATATTTAGGTTTCCCTCTGTTCTCTCCTATATTGATAGATGAATTTGGAACTCTAAATCCAACATGAATTGTAGTAGCTCTTTGAAACTTGACAGAATAAAGGAGTTATCAGTTTTTTCTCTATGATTTGTTTCCTAATCAAGTAGCCCTAAGGAGAAACTGGGGAAAAGCACTTTCATTGAAAGGGTTTGTCAAGCTCCCAAAAAATTACGGGTTTCTGAAATACCAGCAAATGTTTTTTCACCCAATCTTGATGATACTTGGTGGTAATTACAAATACACAAATCCCACTTGGCTCACCAAATTTTGCTCTTCTAGGTTGATGCGTTCGTTTACAAGAGCAGTTTTTATTTTTAGGTTTCCCTCTGTTCTTTCCTATATAGATAGATGAATTTGGAACTCTAAATCCAACATAGTTTGTATTAGCTCTTTGAAACTTGACAATACAAAGTAGTTCTCAGTTATGTCTCTATGGTTTGTATAGTCTTCAAGTAGCCCTAAGCAGAGACTGTGGAAAAGCACTTTCATTGAAAGGGGTTGCCAAGCTTCCAAAAAATTGCGAGTCTCTGAAATACCAGCAAATATTTTTACACCCAATCTTGATGATACGTGGTGGTAATGACAAGTACACAAATCCCACTTGGCTCACCAAATTATGTTCTTCTAGTTTGAAGCGTTCGTCTACAGTAGCAGTTTTTATATTTAGGTTTCCCTCTGTTCTCTCCTATATAGATAGATGAATATGGAACTCTAAATCCAACATGGTTTGTAGTAGCTCTTAGATACTTGAAAAAAAAAAAGAGTTCTCAGTTTTCTCTCTATGGTTTGTTTCCTCTTCAAGTAGCCCTAAGCTGAAACTGTGGAAAAGCACTTTCACTAAAAGGGTTGCCAAGCTTCCAAGAAATTACGAGTTTCCAAAATACCTGCAAATATTTTTTCACCCAAGGTTGATGATACTTGGTGGTAATGATCAGTACAAAAATCCCACTTGGCTCACCAAATTTCGTTCTTCTAGGTTGAAGCGTTCGTCTACAGTAGCAGTTTTTATATTTAGGTTACCCTCTGTTCTCTCCTATATAGATAGATGAATTTGGAACTCTAAATCCAACATGGTTTGTAGTAGCTCTTTGAAACTTGACAAAATAAAGCAGTTCTCAGTTTTGTCTCTATGATTTGTTTCCTCTTCAAGTAGCCCTAAGCAGAGACTGTGGAAAAGCACTTTCATTGAAAGGGGTGCCAAGCTTCTAAGAAATAACGAGTTTCCGAAATACCAGCAAATATTTTTTCACCCAATCTTGATGATACTTGGTGGTAATGACAAGTACACAATTCCCACTTGGCTCACCAAATTTTGTTCTTCTAGGTTGAAGCGTTCGTTTACAGTAGCAGTTTATATTTTAAGGTTTCCCTCTATTCTCTCCTATACAGATAGATGAATTTGGAACTCTAAATCCAACATGGTTTGTAGTAGCTCTTTGAAACTTGACAAAATAAAGGAGTTCTCAGTTTTGTCTCTATGGTTGTTTCCTCTTCAAGTAGCCCTAGGCACAGACTGTGGAAAAGCACTTTCATTGAGAGGGGTTGCCAAGCTTCTAAGAAATAACGAGTTTTCGAAATGCCAGGAAATATTTTTTTACCCAATCTTGGTGATACTTGGTGGTAATGATCAGTCCACAAATCACACTTGGCTCAACAAATTTTGTTCTTCTAGGTTTAAGCGTTCGTCTACAGTAGCAGTTTTTATATTTATGTTTCACTCTGTTCTCTCTTATATAGATAGATGAATTTATAACTCTAAATCCAACATGCTTTGTAGTAGCTCTTTGAAACTTGACACAATACAGGAGTTCTCAGTATTGTCCCTATCGTTTGTTTCCACTTCACGTAGCCCTAGGCACTGACTGTGGAAATGCAATTTCATAGAAAGGGGTTGCCAAGCTTCCAAGAAATAACGAGTTTCTGAAATACCAGCAAATATTTCTTCACCCAATCTTGATGATACTTGGTGGTAATGATCAGTACACAAATCCCACTTTGCCACCAAATTTTGTTTTTCTAGGTTTAAGAGTTCGTCTACAGTAGCAGTTTTTATATTTAGGTTTCACTCTGTTCTCTCTTATATAGATAGATAATTTGGAAGTCTAAATCCAACATGGTTTGTAGTATCTGTTTGTAACTTGAGACAATAAAGGAGTTCTCAGTTTTATCTCTAAGGTTTGTTTCCTCTTCAAGTAGCCATATGCACAGACTGTGGAAAAGCACTTTCATTGCGAGGGGTTGCCAAGCTTCTACGAAATAATGAGTTTCCGAAACACCAGCAAATATTTTTTCACTCAATCTTGATGATACTTGGTGATAATGATAAGTCCACAAATCGCACTTGGCTCAACAAATTTTGTTCTTCTAGGTTTAAGCGTTCGTCTACAGTAGCAGTTTTTATATTTAGGTTTCACTCTGTTCTCTCTTATAAAGATAGAT